>NC_057805.1:205813536-205871883 GCF_018294505.1 Triticum aestivum
AAAAAGTGCGACAAAAAATCACTATGATGGCGAGTGTCTCAAAACACTACCCGGGGCCTAAAAATAGGATAGGGAAAAAATATTTTTGGTTGCCGAAATTTTGGCCTAAAAACTGCCCGGGGGTCTCCAGACTCTTTTTTTTTTTTTTTCGAGACCTACTCAGGCAAGGAAACACGAAACGGAAAATATATGGATCTCTAAAACAAACCGACTATGAAGAGAACTCGGATTGGTGGTGGATATATGGCGGTAGTATATGGCAGCGGTGGTGGTATATGGCAGCGGTGGTGGTATATGGATACGGATTCAAAGCGGTGGCGGATAAGCAATGGTGGTAGATGGCAAGGCGATGATGATGGTGCGGCGGCGGCGTGACAACTTATGACGAGAACTCGAAACTCTAAAAGACTAGACTCTAAGACCAGCAACTTGACACGACGATGCAACCGCAAATTCAACAAAGCAAAAACCCTAAAAAGATTATGCAAAGGCTCAGATTGGTTCGGATATGATGAACTAACCCTAATTTTTTTTGTGGCTTTTTCGTGGACTGTAGGTATGAAGAACAGACTCGATCTAAACTACGAAAAACTGTAAAATCTCACCGAGCAACCTGGAAATCTGATACCACTTGATAGAGGCGAGGGTGTCCGATCTTTCGATGAGATGATAACTGTCGATTTGGTGGAGACGACTTTGACGATCCGACTACAAACGTGCAACGACGTTGCGCCTTATCAATCGCTAAACCAACTCCGAGAGGTTATTGACCACGCCGGAGCATGATCAACCTGACCACGAAGGTCTATTCCTGCAAGCAATCGAAGAACAAGCAAGAATATGATTAAGCAATCTGAATATTGCGAATGTGGATGAAGTATTGATAACAGTGGGGTTCTAAAAGCGGTCTTGGTCTGGTCGTTGGACACAAACAAAGTACACGAAGTTGCAGCAATGGCTAACTTTTAACTAAATAAAACCCAAAGTCTAAACGACGCCCTAAGGGCTGTATATATGGAGGAAGAGGGGGGGGAACTTCGTGGCCCTTGAGGAAGGGGTCCGAAACCAACCCTATCTCTTGTTTCCCCACACATACGGACTCTAAAAACAGCCTATACTTATGTATTTCGAAATTACATGGGCCTGGCCCAATAATAAGGTGACGCAGCACCTAGAATAGCCTCTGGACGAAAGTTATGAAGTAGCATCTTGTATATTTCGTCCAAGGCTTCATGCACGCATTATGGTGGCTTCAACGTCCTGAAATCATCACTTGTAACTCCGTTCTTGTTCCCCATGCGCATGCCATCATCTCCATGCTTGTTCTTGCTCCAATGTTCATCCTTCTCAAAGCTAGGCCCTTCATTTGTAAGCAAAACAAATGTATCCAATTTAGGCAGCATCATATTCTCATGAACATTAGAATCATTAGCAAGAAACGAAAGTACCTGGTAATTTAATTGGCGTGCGCGAGCTCTAGTAATTGGTCCAGTATGTATAGCAGCAGGGCCTGTGGGTGTAATAATTGTATTGATGTCCTCATCACCTTGCCTATCCATCACAAGACTCGAGTAGAGGTGAGTAGGAAATGAGATAAACAATACCAAGTTACCTTTTCCCAAAGTTGAGGATGTATCTCGTTTCACTCAATGTGAGATGAAAGCATAGTGGAATTGGTACTGGACTTGTTCACTCACACCTACAAACTAAAGCTTATGGACTAGCTCGGTGAGGATAGTGGCACAAAAATTTAATGCAAAATGTTAGCAAGAGTCAATAATGTTGAAAGAGATTCACAAATTCACAAGTGAAACAAGTAGACCAATAGCAGAGAATGGCACTCAGAAACACACACACGGATAGATAAATGGGGTCGTGCAACCAAGGAATGATCACAAAATGTGGAATCCACGGAAAACGCTCATGTTGCACAACTCAAGAGAGACGCTAGCACGATTGCTCAATAGGCGGAGAAGACACTTGTGCACAACCTATAATATGCAAAATGGATAAAATTTCTATCCCAAGTATGCTATATATGTATGGTTCCCACTTTTTCTCACATAATGATCCAAGATGATCAAGTATGATACCATATGATATATTGTAATGCACTATGATACGATGCTATGGCTCTTGCTTACAAGCTCTTTGTTCACTCTTTTTCTTTGCTTAAAAGCTTTTTTTTATATGGCCACTTTGCGAAATGCACAAACCAAGATAGCAATTGTGTATATGCGGGAACAATCTTGTGACACAAGTTTGATGATACCAATATGATATGGTATGTATGCAATGGAAGGTGTAGACCAATGATCACTAATGTGCACAAGTAACGTTGCCAGCAATACTCAAATGGCTAGTCTCGATAGGTAAGTGACGCAAAATGGGCAAGGGGTTATCAATGCAATTGCAAGGGAATATACAATCGAGGGATACCACAATACCAAGATGATATGGAGGTTACCGTCCTTGGCGATGATCAGTGGCGGTGTTCTTGATGTAGATACCAAGATGATGGAGACTCGTCCCTAAGTAGCCGAAACACCTTAGGAGATTCAAATCACAACTCAAACAAGCACTAATGCTATAAGGAACGAAATGGGTTAGGTTGCGGAAGTCGGTGGTGGTTATGCGGATGTTGTGGTGGAAGCCCTAGGAAAAGATGCCAAAGTTCTCAAAATTTGATGGAGTCAAATGGTGATGGAACCTATCTAGATGGATGGGGGATTTCAATAGCTACTCAATGAGCTAAAGAACGCGAAAATCGGACTCCGGATGTGAAAGTTATGGACAAAACGGTGAAACACGGGAGGGTGAAATCTACAGGGATCAGACATCCGGGGTTGGGTCCGGATTTCCGGGGGTCAGTGTCCAGAACCGTGCAGATTTGGTGCTCCTGGAGCCGGATGTCCGGCTTGGGGCCCGGATGTCCGGCCTGAGGCCCGGATGTCCGGCCCGACGATTCCAGATTGGGATTTGGACTTCGAAACTCGATTTGGGGCGAAAATGGATGATTCCAAGGGCAAAATTGGAGAGATTTTGTGGATGGAAAGGGGGAAAAGATGGGGGAGATGCTAGATCCACTTGAAACCAAGCAAATCCATGGATCAAAATCAACAAAACATCATAAACAACAAATCACAAAAAAAATTGGGGGTTATTTTTGGTGGGGATTTTCGAATTTATCACGAAATCAAGCAAAAGAAGGCTAGAAAACGGTGGGAGGGACTCCAAATACGTGATCAACGTGGCTCTTGATACCATATGATACGGGGCTAACCCGGTGTAGGCCGATCTTTCACGATTGGAGTGGGTTCCCTCGAAGAACACGATGAACACGGGGAAGAACGGAGAGAAATCACAAGGGGAAACACTCAAGAACAAGTCCAATCACACATCCATTAGACAATCAAACACACAAGATCCACAAGGTACATGAACAACAAAGGGAAAGATACAAGGTAAAGTTCATTTGCATGAGGAGGTCTTGAAGGGGGGCCGCCCAAGAGGGGGTCTTGATGATATATCCCGCAGGATCTTCTCCTAGATGGTGGTCTTGGCCTCCATAAGGAGTAGTAGTCTCTCTCTCTCTCTCTCTCTCTCTCAAGAGTAGAGTGGTACAAGGAGCAAAGCTCTCTATCAAATGAGCTATCACTTTGCTAACCCTAACTAGAGGAAGGGGAAGGAGTATTTATAGTCCAAGCCACGAAGGGGTAAGTGGGGAAGGGGATACATGGGCCTCTGGCCCGTGGCTGCGTGCAGGCAGGCGCCGGATGTCCGGGCTGGGGGCCGGATGTCCGGGGCTTCGCGAGGCGCCGGATGTCCGGGGCTCGGGCCGGATGTCCGGGCTGAAGTGGCCAAACTTCGGGTGCGTTCTGTCGTCGATGCCGGATTTCCGGGGGAAGGGCCGGATGTTCGGGCTTTGGCGAGGCGCCGGATGTCCGGCCGCTGATGCTGTTGGTCGTCTGTTGGTGCAGCTTCTCGGCGGCTGCACAGGCGCCGGATGTCCGGCCTTGGCCCGGATGTCCGGCCGCTGTAGCTTCAGCAGCTCCGTCTTCTTCCGTCGTCGCTTCCAGGCTTCCCTCGCGGATGGTGTAGTTGTTCCTTGGCGCTTGCACTCCTCCTCGTCGTCCGTAGTGTTCCGACAATACGTATGCATGCACACGAGTGGAGTGTCAAGTAGTATACCATCCTCGAACGGGTCAAGTGAGCACGTGTAAAGGAGATGATTCACCTTTGTGTATGTGAAGTAGATGTCGCACGTGTCACTCGCCAAACGGACTCTTGACATGGTGATGTCCATAGGATGCTCCGCATCATCCAGATGATGTAGGGTGGAACCCTAGATGGCCGATCTTTCACGAAAGGAGCGGATCCCTATGAAGAACGCAATGAACACGAGGGGAAACACGAGAGAAATCACTCAACCAACAAGAATAGATCACACATGCGCTAGATCGATGAACACAAAGGTAAGATACAAGATCCAAAGTCAACAAAGGACGATACAAAGGTAACCGGTTCTTCTCCGTAAGGAGGTCTTGATGGGGGCCACCCAAGAGGGGGTCTTGAATCCAAGGTGATCTTCTCCGTAGAGGGGCCGCAGTCTCTCTCGTGGAGTAGATCCGTAATGGATGAGCAAAGCTCTATCTCTAAATGAGCTAATCCTTTGCTAACCCTAGCTAGGAGGAGGTGGGGGAGTATATATAGTCTTAGGGACGAAGGGGTACATGGGCCTCGGCCTAGATGCGTTGCACGTAGGCAGGGGAGGCCGGATGTCCGGGCGACGGGCCAGATGTCCGGGCCTTCGCGAGGTGCCGGATGTCTGGGCTAGCGGGCCGGATGTCCGGGCTGAAGTGGCCGGTCTCGGAGCTCTCTAGATAGGCGGGGTCCGGATGTCTGGGTTGGGGGCCGGATGTCTGGCGGCTCGGGAAGAGCCGGATGTCCGGGCCTCTGGCCGGATGTCCGGGCTGACGGGGTTCAGCTTCGGGTGCGTTCTGTGATGTGCGCCGGATTTCCGGGGGTCGGGCCGGATGTCCGGGGCCTGTAGCAGCTAGCTCTTCTTCCTTCTCCTTCCTTCGGTCCCGCGCACACTCGGCCTTGGTCCTTGGGCTCTCCATGGTCTCCTCGGGTGTACCTGAGTATGCACAAGGTCCGCGCTTGAAGTAGCATCCATGTCTTACGTGCGGAAAGGGAAGATTCGGAAAGGAGCGAGTTCACCTTAGGTCCAATGGCGTAGGCTCGAGTGTACATGGGGATGATCGTTGGATGCTTCGGATCATCTCCCCTCCTTTGGGAAAGATCCGACCTCGGATCGAAATCCTCATCACTATGGAAACAGTTGTCGTGGACGGACTTGTAGTTGGACGAAGTGGAAGACATGGCGCAATCGAAGTACTCCAAGGTGTCTCCGGAGTGGTACACATGCAAAAAGAGCAAACACAAACAACACTTGGAAATACAATGGTTAGCACACACAAGGTGTCCATCAAGGAAGTATGAGTCCGTGTGGCAAGATTGTTCATGGCAAAGCGCATGAAGCTTATCAAGATGATATAGAATGATATGCAAAGCGTTCATGGGGGCAAAAGCATTCACTGTGCACACAAATGTGTTGTGAATATGATCAATGCAACCATGGTGCAAAATGATGGCATAATGGGATGGTTTATCAAGAGCATGAACATGGTAATTGGTGCTCAATGTGACTATGTGATCATGCAATTGATGGTGGGTACTATGATCATGATGTATGAATATGCCATCAAGAAAGATCACAACAAATTTGCTTAGGAAGTGCATAAGCGCATATATCATGGATGACATAGAAATACAAGATGCAACAAGGCAATAATAAGGTGAGTCAATCCATGCATAAGATGCAAATTTTCTATGGGTATGATATGTCCATCGAGCATGACATATGGGAACACAATCAATAAATATGTATGTGTTGGTGCAATGTGTCAAAGGAGTGTTGATGTACCAATGCTCGATGTCGTGACACTCCTCAACTTGAAGGTCCATAGGGTCCATCTCCAATGTTGGTCCTCCATCCAATATATGTATCATGTAGACAAGAAGAAGGAGACAACAATGAGAGCATGGCCCATCCAATATGCATATTTGAAGATGGCTCGAAGGGAAGGAGTTCACCTTTAGGAGTTTCTCAAGGATGATGGAGTTGCGCATCTAACATGACAAACACTCGGAAAAACAAATGAGGTTAGGGCAAATGCAACACGTATCATTCGTGTAGTAAGATACCCAAAAAGTGTATGCATCATGCTCATCATAAGAAAGGACAAGGGAGCATGTCATAGAGTGGAAGCATATGATGCGAGAACAACCAAATACAATAGGCTCAATCAAACAAGCATGCATCACAAGTGAAGTGTCCAAGTCTCCAAGATCATTAAGCATAGAGGCAATTATTGGAGGCAAGCGACAATAAACAAGATATATCATGTGAGAGGCATGAGCATATATGTCATCAACCCAAGAAAGCAAGTAATAATGGAACATGGGTGATACGACAAAGCAATCTATCATAGATATCAAGTCAAGCAAGCTAGTAGTGCGAAGATGCAACGTACTAGGAGGAATCATGGCAAACATGTCATGTGTGCAAATAGTGGGCATGAATATTGCACATGACATATCACAAGCATGAAAGCAAGATATGAGGAAAGTATCATCATTGTATTGGCGAGAGGCCATATGTAAATAGCAATGAGACATCATGACTCTCCCAACACAAGAATCAACAATAGCATGTGGCACATGGTAAACATGGTAATAGCAACAAGGATCTCCACCAAACATGCAAATACACATAGGAGTAGCATAAAGGTGAATCATGGGTAGATGCAAGTAAGTGTCACAATTGCATGGAAAAATCATAGAAAGAGGCATAGCATGCAAAGTGAACACGGGAAAATGGACATAATGTAACAAGTGATATATAGCCCAAAGCCGTGTGAGAGCCAAGTAAAAGGAATGCGCGAAGTCGTTGCACGAAGGGAATGGTGGGAAGGACAATCCACGGGATCCCAAGTCATCTTTGCTCTCAAGAGCTCGTTTCGTCAACTCATGGGATTGTGAGGTTGACGAGTGTTCATAAGTACCAACACAAAACAAAGACAAAGGGAAAATTGTGTGTGCGTGGTAGATGTACACATCATCCATCATGATGCGCACGTGCATGTGTTGGTTATGACCAAATATCCAATGCTCAAATAAATGAGATGCGTGATATAGAAACATGTCATCCATCATGAGAGGTTTGTTATTGCGTATAGTATAATGGAGACTCAAATTGTGTAAAGCATCACAAGAAATTTGTAGAGCATTGTTTTTCATGGTATGCATATGGTGCAAGCAATTATGGGAATCATGCAAAGTATGGAATGCATCAAAATCTCCTAATATGTATGAGGGAACTATGGGGGTCTCCTCATGAGCATTCGTAGAAACATCACATGGAGAATATTGACAACATCCACAACAAAGCATATTTGGAACAATGTGATCATGGCATGGTATATTAGATGAATTGCGCAAATCATGTAAAGGAAGACTAGCAATATCATCACACGAAAAACAAAAGCCAATGACCATCATCTCGTCATCTATGCCATAAGTGCAAATGGGATTTATCTTCATGGGGCATGCATAGTTACGATGTTGAGATTGAAATGATGCAATATGGGAGATCTCACTCATAGCATATGACAAGTTCAAAGGATTGTCAAACATGACGTGACCAATAGAATTTTCACAAGATATCCTATGGAGTATAGCATCCCAACTAGGCAACTCAACATGCTCATCATCATATTCATCATAAATGGGTAAGTCATGACATGAAGAAGTCGCACTAGCATGAAGCATGGGAATAGATGGATCAACATCATGCAAGCAATCATTGGTGAGATAGTCCACTAGTGGGACAAGAGAAGCACCATCACCTATGTTACCTTTGGAGCGTAGCTCATGTGTTGTAGGTGAGGTTGCAACTTGATGGTACCATGTGGGGGGTTCATCATCGTCCACCATGGCCATCGGTTTTCCCATTGGAGGTATGGACTCGTCGAGGATAGGCATGTCGTCATGTAGGAGACCTAGCACCAAAGAAGAAAACACACTAGGAGTAGAGGTTAAGTCATTAGAAATCATAGTGGCCTCACATGCCATGTCAACTACCTCACTCACTAAGTGTCGTGGCTCACTCACTTCCTCAAAGATGCTCTCACTCATATGGTTGGTGGAGTCACTCAAATGGCTCTCAACCTCACATAGGATGTGTGGCATGCTCTCATGTGTGGGGCTAGTGGTGGTCACACTCATCCTCTCATAGGAAATGCACTCAATGTCACATATGGTGGAGTCACTCATATCACTCATGGTGGGGTGGCTCTCCTCACATGGGAATTGGGGCACATATGTTGGTGTCGGAGAGATGTTGGTGCAAATGTCTCCATGCTCAATCATGTCGCAATCGTAGCCGTGGATGAAGGCCGAAGATGGCACATCATCACTCTCGTCCAAGACCATAGATAAGGTCTCATGTGCGGTCTCGTAGCTTGACTCGGAGTATGAGTCCAATATGGGCGTCGTCTTCATGTTGTTGAAGAGGTCCGTGCTCGTCGCCGTGGTCGAAGGGGATGGCCCTAGCTCGACCGTCTTGTTGTCGGAGGCCCATATGATGTGGCACCTCGTAGCTCGTCTCCATGACCGGAGGGAATTTCCCATGCTCGGCAATCTTCCTTGAGGGGCTTCCGAAGATGGAAGTGTCGCCCTCACTCGTAGGTGGTCGCCTTGTTGTTGAAGATGTTGATGTAGGCGAACTCATGGGAAGTAGGCGAAGATGCCGTACGTCCGAAGGCGAAGATGCCTTCATAGCACTTGGCGAAGATGCCGAAGTGGTGGTGGTAGTCGTAGCTCCGTCTTGGTGGTGCTCGTCTGGCGGTCTTCTCTTATGCTCATGAAGCTTGGACTTGTACGTTTGCGCTTGTGGAGCATCTTCATGTTGATGGTGTCGTTGTCGCACTTGAGCTCGTAGTTGATCCTTTAGCTCGCCCAACTTGGTGTCGATGTAGTCCCTTTTCCTTGCTTCGGAGTGTCGTATGTCGATGGCGAGGTTGTCGAGGCGCTCTCGCAAGGTAGATTGTGTGCCTTGCATTTCGTGTTGTAGTCCGAAGATGGACATTTTGGTGATGTAGTTGTTCTTGCCGTCGTTGTTGTCGAAGACCGGAGATGAAATGCCTTGCCTATCCATCACAAGACTCGAGCAAATATGAGTGGGAGAAAGAGAAGAACTATACCAAATGTACCTTGACCGATGTTGAAAATGGATCAATGATCACTCAATGTGTAACAAGGAAATAGCACAATTGGTACCAATTCTTGTTGGTTTCTCACACCTACAAAAATAAGGCTTATGGTGGAGCTTGGTGAGGATAGTGGCACAAAAATTTGATGCAAAATATTAGCAAGAGATAATAATGTTGAAAGAGATTCACAAATTCGCAAGTGAAACAAGTAGACCAATAGCAAAGAATGGCACATGGAAACACACACAGGGATAGATAAATGGGGTCGTGCAACCAAGGAATGAGCACAAAATGTGGAGTCCACGGAAAACGCTCGTGTTGCACAACTCAAGAGAGACGCTAGCACGATTGCTCTATAGGCGGATACAACACTTGTGCACAACCTATAAGATGCAAAATGAATAAACTTCTATCCCAAGTATGCTATGTATGTATGGTTCCCGGTGTTCACTCAAGATGATCCAAGATGATCGGATATGACAATCTTATATGCAATGTGGTATGATGCTATGGCACTTGCATACAAGCTCTTTGCTCTTTCTCTTTTGCTGAAAAGCTTACTGTTTTTTTTATGTATGGCCACTTTGCAAAATGCACAAACCAAGATAGCAATTGTGTATATGCGGGAACAATCTTTGTGACACAAGAGATGATATGATACCAAATATGGTATGGTATGTATGTAATGGAAGGTGTAGACCAATGATCACTAATGTGCACAAGTAACGTTGCCGGCAATACTCAAATGGCTAGTCTCGATGGGCAAGTGACGCAAAATAGGCTAGGGGTTATCAATGCAATGTGCAAGGGAATATACAATGGAGGGATACCACGATACCAAGATGATATGGAGGTTACTGTCCGAGGCGATGATGAGTGGCGGTGTTCTTGATGTAGATACCAAGATGATGTAGACTCGTCCCTAAGTAGCCGAAACACCTTAGGAAACGGAAAAACCGCGAACTCAAAATCTCAAATGTCAAATGTCAAAAGGTGGTAGCGGGAATGCGGTGGTGGTTTTGCGGAAACTCAAAGGGATTGCGGAAATGCAATGATGGGGTTTAGAGAACGCAATGCGGAAGTGGAGGGTAAGGTGGTGGACTATACACGGTGTCGGAGTTGGAAGCACGGTCCCTAAGTAGCCGAAACACCTTAGGAGACACAACTCACAACACAAACAAAATTGGGTTAAGTTGGGATGGTGGAAGTGTATGGTGGGTAAGCCTATACGGAAGTTATGGTGGCGGTTGATGAAGAAGCAATCATCCCTAAGTAGCCGAATCACCTTAGGAGACTCGAATCACAACTCAAACAACCACTAATGCTATAGGGAACAAATTGGGTCAGGTTGCGGAAGTCGGTGGTGGTTATGCGGAAGTTATGGTGGAAGCCCTAGGCAAAGATGCCAAAATGCCAAAAATTTGATGGAGTCAAATGGTGATATAACCTATCTAGATGGATAGATGATGTCAATAGCTACTGAACGAGCTAAAGAACGCGGAAATCGGACTCCGGATGTGGAAGTTATGCACAAAACGGTGAAACGGGGAAGGCTGAAATCCCAGGGGTCGCACATCCGGGGGTTTGGCCGGATTTCCGGGACCTGATGTCCAGAACCGCGCGCGAAAATGCGCTCCAGGAGCCGGATGTCCGGGCCACGGGCCGGATGTCCGGGGGGCCAGATGTCCGAGGCTACGGGCCGGATGTCCGGGCTCCAAATCCGAGGATGAACTCGAGGAACTCGATTTTGGGGGCGGAAATTGATGATTTCAGGGGCAAAATCGCGGAGATTTCATGGATGGAAAGTGGGGAAATTTGGAGGAAAGCTAGATTCCACAAGTAACAAAGCAAATCCATGGATCAAATTCAACAAAACATCATCACACCAACAAATCAAAAAAAAATTGGGCTATTTTTTGGTGGGGATTTTCGTATTTGGGACAAAATCAACAAAACTAGGCTAGAAAACACAACGGGGAGGCTTCGAAATCGTGATCAACGTGGCTCATGATACCAAGATATCATGAGACAAGCTGGCTCTGATCCAAGATGATGTAGGGTGGAACCCTAGATGGTCGATCTTTCACGATAGGAGCGGATCCCTACGAAGAACACGATGAACACGAGGGGAAACACGAGGGAAACACGAGAGAAATCACTCAACCAACAAGAATAGATCACACATGCGCTAGATCGATGAACACAAAGGTAAGATACAAGATCCAAAGTCAACAAAGGAGGATACAAAGGTAACCGGTTCTTCTCCGTAAGGAGGTCTTGATGGGGGCCACCCAAGAGGGGGTCTTGAATCCAAGGTGATCTTCTCCGTAGAGGGGCCGCGGTCTCTCTCATGGAGTAGATCCGTAATGGATGAGCAAAGCTCTATCTCTAAATGAGCTAATCCTTTGCTAACCCTAGCTACGAGGAGGTGGGGGAGTATATATAGTCTAAGGGACGAAGGGGTACATGGGCCTCGGCCCAGATGCGCTGCACGCAGGCAGGGGATGCCGGATGTCCGGGCGTCGGGCCGGATGTCCGGGCCTTCGCGAGGTGCCAGATGTCCGGGCTAGCGGGCCGGATGTCCGGACTGGAGTGGCCAGTCTCGGAGCTCTCTGGATAGGCGGGGTCCGGATGTCCGGGCTGGGTGCCGGATGTCCGGCGGCTCGGGAAGAGCCGGATGTCCGGGCCTCTGGCCGGATGTCCGGGCTGACGGGGTTCAGCTTCGGGTGCATTCTGTGATGGGTGCCGGATTTCCGGGGGTCGGGCCGGATGTCCGGGCTGGGGCCGGATGTCCGGGGCCTGTAGCAGCTTGCTCTTCTTCCTTCTCCTTCCTTCGGTCCCACGCACACTTGGCCTTGGTCCTTGGGCTCTCCATGGTCTCCTCGGGTGTACCTGAGTATGCACAAGGTCCACGCTTGAAGTAGCATCCATGTCTTACATGCGGAAAGGGAAGATTCGGAAAGGAGCAAGTTCACCTTAGGTCCAATGGCGTAGGCTCGAGTGTACATGGGGATGGTTGTCGGATGCTCCGCATCATCAAAAAATTTGGGGGCTATTTTTGGTGGGGAATTTTCGAATTTGGGACAAAATCAACAAATCTAGGCTAGAAAACAGAATGGGGAGGCTCCGAAATCGTGATCAACGTGGCTCATGATACCAAGATATCATGAGACAAGCTGGCTCTGAAACCAAGATGATGTAGGGTGGAACCCGAGATGGCCGATCTTTCATGAAAGGAGCGGATCCCAAAGAGGAACTCGAAGAACACGAGGGGGAACACGAGGGAAAACACGAGAGAATCACTCAACCAACAAGAATAGATCACACATGCGCTAGATCGATGAACACAAAGGTAAGATACAACATCCAAGTCCAACAAAGGACGATACAAAGGTAACCGGTTATTCTCCGTGAGGGGGTCTTGATGGGGGTCTTCTCCGTGAGGAGGTCTTGAATCCAAGGTGATCTTCTCCGAAGAGGGGCCGCAGTCTCTCTCGAGGAGGAGATCCGTAATGGATGAGCAAAGCCCTATCTCACATATGAGCTAATCTTTTGCTAACCCTAATACGTAGGTGGAGGGGGAGTATATACAGTCTAAGGGGCGAAGGGGTACATGGGCTTTCGGTCCGGATACACTGCACGCAGGCAGGAGGGGCCGGATGTCCGGGCTTTCCCGAGACGCCGGATGTCCGGGCTGGCGAGATCCAGCTTCTGGGCATTCTGTGATGGGCGCCGGATTTCCGGGCTGGTGCCGGATGTCCGGGCTTGCGGGAGGCGCTGGATGTCCGAGGCCTGGCCGGATGTCCGGGCCCTGTAGCACTTCGGTTGCTGGGCTGCTGTTGTTGTTGACATCTTCAGGGGCCGGATGTCCGGGCCAGGGCCGGACGTCCGGGGCCTGTAGACTTTCTCCGGTTCCTCTCGTCGTGCTCCTTCATCCTTGTACTTAGGGACTTGTCCATCTTCCGAGCATCTCCGAGAGGGTCTCCTTGGTACCTAGGCATGTGTAGTGTCCTTGCATTAGGTAGCAACCATGTCTCACATGAATGGAAAGGAGAAGCATTTAGGAGCGGGTTCACCTTAGGTCCAATGGCGTAGGCTCGAGTGTACATGGGGATGATCGTAGGATGCTCCGCATCTTCGATGAACCTTACCTTGTATCTTTCCCTTTGTTGTTCATGTACCTTGTGGATCTTGTGTGTTTGATTGTCTAGTGGATGTGTGATTGGACTTGTTCTTGAATGTTCCCCCTTGTGATTTCTCTCTGTTCTTCCCCGTGTTCATTGTGTTCTTCGAGGGAACCCACTCCAATCGTGAAAGATTGGCCTACACCGGGTTAGCCCCGTATCATATGGTATCATGAGCCACGTTGATCACGTATTTGGAGTCCCTCCCACCATTTTCTAGCCTTCTTTTGCTTGATTTCGTCCTAAATTCGAAAATCCCCACCAAAAATATCCCCTAATTTTTTTGTGATTTGTTAGTGTGACGATGTTTTGTTGATTTTGATCCATGGATTTGCTTGGTTTCGAGTGGATCTAGCATCTCCCCAAGTTTCCCCACTTTCCATCCACAAAATCCGTCAAATTTGCCCCCGAAATCATCCATTTCCGCCCCAAATCGAGTTTCGAAGTCCAAATCCCGATCTTGAATCGTCGGGCCGGACATCCGGGCCCCAAGCCAGACATCCGGCTCCTGGAGCACCAAATCTGCACGGTTCTGGACACTGACCCCCGGAAATCCGGACCCAACCCCGGATGTCCGACCCCTGTAGATTTCAGCCTCCCGTGTTTCAATGTTTTGTCCATAACTTTTACATCCGGAGTCCGATTTTCGCGTTCTTTAGCTCGTTGAGTAGCTATTGACATCCCCCATCCATCTAGATAGGTTTCATCACCATTTGACTCCATATAATTTTTGGCATTTTGGCATCTTTGCCTAGGGCTTCCAGCATAACTTCCGCAAAACCACCATAGCCTTCCACAACCTAACCAATTTTGTTCCTTATAGCTTTAGTGGTTGTTTGAGTTGCGATTCGAGTCTCCTAAGGTGTTTCGGCTACTTAGGGACAGTTGCTTCTTCATCAACCACCACCACAACTTCCGCATAGGCTTGCCCACCATACACTTCCGCCATCCCAACCTAACCCAATTTTGTTTGTGTTGTGAGTTGTGTCTCCCAAGGTGTTTCGGCTACTTAGGGACCGTGCTTCCAACTCCGACACCATGTATAGTCCACCACCTTACCCTCGACTTCCGCATTCCATCTCACAACCCCATCATTGCATTCCCGCAATCCCATTGAGCTTCCGCAAAACCACCACCGCATTCCCGCTACCACCATTTGACTTTTGTCCTTGAGATTTTGAGTTGTGGTTTTTCCGTTTCCTAAGGTGTTTTGGCTAATTAGGAATGGGTTGACATCGAATACACCGCCTCTCATCATCGACACGGACGGTAACCTCGACGACACCATTGTATATTCCCCTTGCAATTGCAATTGTTAACCCCTAGCCCATTTTGCGTCACTTGCCTATCGAGACTAGCCATTTGAGTATTGCCGGCAACGTTACTTGTGCACATTAGTGATCTACACCTTCCATTTAATACATACCATATCATATTGGTATCATCATATCATCTCTTGTGTCACAAGATTGTTCCCGCATATACACAATTGCTATCTTGGTTTGTGCATTTCGCATAGTGGCTATCCAAAGAAAAGAGAGAGAGAGAAAAAAGAATAAGCTTTTAAGCAAAGAAAAACAGTGAACAAAGAGCTTGTAAGCAATAGCCATAGCATCACAATATATCATATGGTATCATAATTGATCATCTTGGATCATCGTGTGAGAAACACCGGGAACCATACATACATAGCATACTTGGCATAGAAAGTTTATCCATTTTGCATCTTATAGGTTGTGCACAAGTGTCGTATCCGCCTATTGAGCAATCGTGCTAGCGTCTCTCTTGAGTTGTGCAACACGAGCGTTTTCCGTGGACTCCACATTTTGTGCTCATTCCTTGGTTGCACGACCCCATTTATCTATCCGTGTGTGTGTTTCCGTGTGCCACATATTGCTATTGGTCTACTTGTTTCATTTGCGAATTTGTGAATCTCTTTCAACATTATTGACTCTTGCTAACATTTTGCATTAAATTTTTGTGCCACTATCCTCACCGAGCTACTCCATAAGCTTTAGTTTGTAGGTGTGAGTGAACAAGTCCGGTACCAATTCCACTATTCTTTCATCTCACATTGAGTGAAACGGGATACATCCTCAACTTTGGGAAAAGGTAACTTGGTATTGTTTATCTCATTTCCTACTCACCTCTACTCGAGTCTTGTGATGGATAGGCAAGGTATTTCACCCTCGGTCTACAACAACAACAACGAGTTCGATGCCACTAACAACTCCAACGACGCCAAGATGAACACTCAAATGGAGGTGATCAAAGCCCTCATCAAGTCCTACAAGCGATCTTCCTCATCTTCGAGAAGATGCTCAAGAGCACATGCCTCTGAGCTACCATCTCTGCCAAGGTCACATCGGCATCGACACCATCACCACCACGAACGTGAAGGTCAAGAGCTCAACATCAACAACCGCTCAACGACTTCACCATCTCCCTTGGCATCTTCGCCAAGCGACTTCAAGGCATCTTCGCCTACGGAGATATGGCATCTTCGGCAACAAGCACCTCAAGACTACGCTCAAGAGAAGCTCCCCAAGCTCAAGTCCGCGACCTCCACGAGCTACTACGACCTCGACACCGACCACGAGATTCCTTTCTATGGGACTCTAGAACCCAAGGAGTATCTCGAGTGGGAGAGTTTGATGGACGACTACCTCAAGCTACATCAAGTTCCTCCCGAAGATCAAGTGAAGTGCGCCACAAGAAACTTCCACGACTACGCCTCGACATGGTGGCTTCACACACCTTCAGCGAGCCACGACATGAGTTGGCCCAAGACGAAGAGAGCTTTGCGGCGAGAGTTTGTGCCTCCAACCTACACGGAACAACTTCTACGCCAAGTGGAGAACACCATCCAAGGATCCAAGTCCATCGACGAGTACTTCAAGGAGATGAAGAAAGCCTTGCGACGAGCCGGCGTGGACGACCCCATGTCAATGAAGTTCCACTTCATGATGGGATTGAACAATGACATCTCCAAGACTATCTTCCTCGAGAACTACAAGTCCCTCGACGACAACTATATTGGTGCTCTCAAGGCGGAACAAGAACTCATGAAGGCCAAGGCTTCTCCACGCCAAGCACACTTCTCGAAGACCAAACTCAAAGACGACGAGCATGAGGATAGTACCACCAAGATGTCCAAGCCCGATGAGCTCCAAGACGATGCTCCCAAGTTCGACTTCACCGCCATCCCTCTTTGTGGCATTGATGATGTAGAGTCCTCCATGACTCTTTTTCAAGATGGTGTGGCGACGAGTACGACTACGGAGACCTTCAAGGACCAAGCTTTTGAGGCAAGCGACATGGTGACGACCAAGGATGACGCTTCCATCTTAGGAGGCGAGAGCGATGATGTGCCATCTTCGGCCTTCATCCATGGCGACAATGACAAGATGATCGAGCATGGGATTTCCCCTTCGGTCATGGAGGAGAGTGATGATGTGCCATCTTCGGCCTTCATCCATGGTGACAGTGATGAGATGGTTGAGTATTTCACCTCGACCACGGCGACGTATGATGACTTCAGTGACTTGTGCCACCATATTGAGAGTTAGAGTGACTTCACCACTAGCCCCATATATGACGAGTTGCCCCAATTCCCACGTGAGGAGAGCCACAACCCCCACCATTTGAGTGAGATGAGTGACTCCACCATATGTGAGTTTGAGTGCACCTATTTTGAGGGAGTGAGTGAGGCACCACATAGAGAGAGTGTGATAGTTGATAGGGCATGTGAGGCCACTATGATTTCTAACGACTTAACCTCTACCTCTATTGTGTCTTCTCATTTGGTGCTAGGTCCCATTTATGATGACACGCCGATTCGCGACGACTTCGTCCTTCCTATGGACATGAAGATGGCCATGGTGGAATATGATGCACCCCCCACATGTTCCATCAAGATGAAGATGACCACCATTTGGTCTTTCCCACCTCACCTACACCACTTGAGTGGAATGACAAAGGTAACATAGGTGAAGGTGATGCTCTAGTCCCACTAGTGGACATTCTTGACATTGATTGCTTGCATGATGTTGATCAACCTATTACCATGCTTCATGCTAGTATGATTTCCCCATGCAATGATTTACCCATTTATGATGAGTTTGATGATTGCCATGTGGAGTCTATATGTTGTGATGCCATGTTACATAGGATTGCTAGATCGATGAACATAAAGGTAAGATACAAGATCCAAAGTCAACAAAGGATGATACAAAGGTAACCGGTTCTTCTCCGTGAGGAGGTCTTGATGGGGGCCACCCAAGAGGGGGTCTTGAATCCAAGGTGATCTTCTCCGAAGAGGGGCCGCAGTCTCTCTCGAGGAGGAGATCCATAATGGATGAGCAAAGCTCTATCTCAACCATGAGCTAAACCAATGCTAACCCTAGAAAGAGGAAGGGGATGGAGTATATATAGTCTAGGGGCGCGAAGAGTTACATGGGCTTCGGCCCTTCACTGTGCGCAGACAGGCGGAGCCGGATGTCCAGGCGTCGGGCCGGATGTCCGGGGCTTCGGGAGGGGCCAGATGTCCGGGCTAGGGGGCCGGATGTCTGGGCTGACGGCGAAAGCTTCTATAGGTTCTGGTGCGTGGTGCCGGATTTCCGGGCTTCTGGCCGGATGTCCAGGCTCGGGCCGGATGTCCAGGGCCTGTAGATGTTGGGCGGCTGGGATGTGGCTGTAGTCGATGTCTCCAGCGGCCGGATGTCTGGGGCTGGGGCCAGATGTCCGGGCCCTGGAGCTGTCTTCTTCTCCTTCCGGCGGTTCTCTTCATCTGTGAACTTGGCGGCTTGTCCGTCTTCACGTGCATCCTCGGGAGGTTCCTGTTGACACCTAATCATGCATAGCATATCGGACTTAGGTAGTAGCCATGTCTCGAGTGGATCATATGTGATATCACTACGGAAGGAAGTCACCTCGTTCTCGAGAGCTCCAGCTCGTGCTCGTGTCATAGGTCCTCTTGGCTCTTGATGAGACGATGGTAGGTCCATGGGGATGATCGTAGGATGCTCCGCATCAGTCGACCTGCATAATAGTTAGTTCGTGCCAATGCCTATTGATCCTGCACTTCACTTTTAGCTTTACAAGCAAGATGGAATAAACAAATGATATTATTATACTCCTTATACTCTAGAATGGTCTCAATCTCTCTATTTAATCCACCCATAAAACATGCAAGTATAGCTTCATTATCCTCAACAATACCACATCTAATCATGCCAGTTTGTAATTCCTGATAATATTCCTCTACAGAATTTTTTCCTTGCTTAAGCGCTGCAATTTTTGAAGTAATTTACGTTGATAATATGTTGGAACCCAATGAGTACGCATAGCAGTTTTCAAAGCAGCCCAAGTAGTCAGAATATTATTCGGATATAATCTACGATGTTCAGACAACCACACACAAGCAAAACTAGTAGAACTCGAAACTCTAAAGGACTGGACGCTAAGACCAGCAACTTGACACAAGGATGAAACCGCAAATTCAACAAAGCAAAACCCTAAAAGGATTATGTAAAGGCTCAGATTGGTTCGGATAGGATGAACTAACCCTAATTTTTTTTGGCTTTTTCGTGGACTATAGGTATGAAGAACAGACTCGATCTAAACTACGGAAAAACTGTAAAATCTCACCGAGCAACCTGGAAATCTGATACCACTTGATAGAGGCGAAGGTGTCCCGTCTTCCAATGAGATGGTGGCTATCGTTTTGGAGGAAGTCAACTTTGACGATCCGACTACGAACGTGCGAGGACGTCTTGCCTTAGCAATCGCTAAACCAACTTTGAGAGGTTATTGACCAGGCCGGAGCACGATCAACCTAACCACGAAGGTCTGTTTCCTGCAGGCAAATGAAGAACAAGCAAGAAACTAAGATTGCAATCTCGAAATTGCGAATATAAGAGGAAAGATTTATTGACCAAGGTGGGCTTCTGTGACGCTTTTGTCTGGTCGTTGAACACAAACGAAGTACGCGAAGTTGCAGCTATGGCGAACTTTAATCTAAACAAAACCAAAGTCTAAACAACGCCCTAAGGCTTGTATATATGGAGGATGACGGGGGGATTTCGTTGCCCTTGGAGGAGGGTCCGAAACCAACAATAACTCTTGTTTCCCCACGCATACAGACTCTAAAAACATCCTATACTCAAGTATTTTGAAATTACATGGGCCTGGCCCAATAATAAGGTGACGCAGCACCCACCTATAATAGCCTCTGGACAAAATTTATGAAGTGGCATCTTATATATTTCGTCCAAGGCTTCACGCACTCATTATGGTGGCTTCAAAGTCCTGAAATCATCACTTGTAACTCCGTTCTTGTTCCCCTTGCGCATGCCATCATCTCCATGCTTGATCTTGCTCCAATGATCATCCTTCTTGTCCAAGCTTGGCCCTTCATTTGTAAGCAAGACAAATGTATCCAATTTAGGCAACATCATATTGTCACGAACATTAGAATCATTACCAAGAAATGAAAGTACCTGGTAATTTAATTGGCGTGCGCGAGCTCTAGTAATTGGTCATGTATATGTATCAGTAGGGGTTGTGGGTGTAACTTTGTTAGTGATGTCCTCATCAATACTGGCCCATTCAGGTTAAAAGGCCGGGCCTGTCAAAATAAGCGGGCCGGCCCATTAGCGGCCTACTTGATTCAGGCCCATTTACAAGCACGGTCCATACAAATCACCTAGAATCGGCCTATCAAAGGCCCATTCTACATTTGACAATTTCCAGCCAATCGTCAGTTTTAGTCCGTTAATGGCCCACTACGTCTTTGGGCCCAATTGCGGCCTGAGCTTCTTTCGGCCTGTTAGCAGCCCATCGTCAGTTCTAGCCCGTTAACGGCCGGAACATCTTTCTTCCTTTTCTCGACCCATTCTGAAGTTCGGCCAATTCTAGCCCGCTGTGACTTTAGGCCTGTACTCGGCCCATTTGGTAAATGGATCAACTCCTAGCCCATTTTGTCTCTCGGCCTGTTAACGGCCCGCACAACATTTGGGCCTTTTACTTTAGGTCCATTAGGGGCCCACGTTCTGCAGGGCATCATTTCAGCCCAGCGCGACTTTCGGCCTGTTAAAAGCCTAGTTTGCAAATTGGGCCTCCATTGCCCCATAACACTTTCGGCCTCTTACTGGCCCGTAAAGTAAAAGGGCCGAGACAAAATTGACATATATTTCGGCCTGCTAGAGGCCCGCGGGCCATTTCCATTTATACGGCCCTATCGAGCTTTTGGCCTGTTAACGGCCTGCTAAGAGCCCCGTTGTTACGATGGGCCACATCATTTGGGATCCACTTAATATTATTTTGACCAGCCCCAATTAAGGCCCGCTTTGACTACACATGTTTGTTCGTTTGTATGGAGTCCAGGAAATGTTTGCGCGTGTTGGCCCCTGTTTCAATGATATAGCATATTCAAGAATTATCCTACTCTATACTATCGCCTCTAAAAAACATACACTGTACAATAAAAATCCTAAGGCATAGAAACATAGAATAATCCTACACTATACAATAAAGAAATTACAACCGAATATACCCACTGGGCATTATAGTTCGGCACCAGTGATAATAAAGCGTACACAAACAACAAATTACATACACTGGACAAATAAAGCTCATACATCATGGACACGCATCAACAGAACTTACCATTTGAACTTTAATCTCTTCAAAAAATAGGATTGGCCGGATTCAGATAGCACAAATTTCAGTCTGCAAAATCTCCATTTCCTTCGTCGTTACCTCAGTGTCTTGTTTCATTTTTTGACTCCTGCATCTAATACCTGCATGTCCAGTCTCAACTTGTTGATTGTACATTGAGAATCATGTACCCGTTATCTTGCCACCTCTAGTTGATGCTCGAGAACATCAGCACATTCCAATGCCAATCCATAATCATTCGTTAACGGCCATGCCGCACTGCTCGCAGATCTTTGTGTCGATGTCACTTCATCCTGAAATGTTTCTGTAAGTACACATGACTAGGGCAAAAATATAGTTACAAGAGTGAAGCGAGCAAGATACACTATTTTGTACATGGCAAAACAGGACTAACAATAATGTTACACGTCATGAAGCATAAGCAAGTGATATTTTAAAAATTATAAAAATGGTAGTCTGTGCAACCTACATACAGAAATCTCTCTTAGCTCACCAGAGGAGCATGTTGTTAGGGCGAAATCCAAAACACAGACAAGTTACAAATTAGGACAACACGTTGCGTACAAGTAAGCAAGCAGTTGGCCATTCTGTAGCTCAATTAAAGTCTTAGGGAGCATAATAAACAGCAGAGGGATTCATACAAACCTACTACAGCAAGCAAAGCTATGCAATCATTAGCCTAGTATAAACTAGATTGTGAGCATCATGCAGTAATAGTTGGTTAGTAGACTTCAAATCTTCAGGCACACTTTGCGAGAGTAATTAAATGGTAAGGCCTTTAATTATGTCAAATAATAGTTATACAAGTACCCAACATCAGGCATCATTGTTTGGGCATCTCAATAACTGAGGACAAATAATGCAATTGAAAAGAGCAAATTACTATGCCTGAAACAAACAAGGAATTGAACTGTTGAGTTGGATACAGTGGCTTACCTTAACTGCTTGAACGGGCTCAGCGATGCTCCTACTTCTCTTGCAAGGCTCCTTCCTAACATCTTGTACTTGGAAATCCTCAATCTTATCTTCATTGCACCCCCTCTGCAAGGTGACACAAACTAGTTACTCATCTCCTTGGAATATAAATATGCATACTTTCCAGTCTGTGAACAACACAAAAGGATGAGATTATAACAAAACAACACCACATAATGAAACATGCCACATCCGTTGCACTTGCACACAATGAAATGAACATTTACTATGTGTGCACTATGTAAAAACTAGGCATACCTTCGAACTGGATCTCCGGGTACTCTTGGAGAGCCTACTTTAGTGTACAGCCAAACCTTTATGTCACCTATGAGTTAGACAAGCCCCCACTATAGTAGCCCTTAGTGTTTAAATCATTGACAAGCTCCGTTAGAGTGTTAGGGCAAGAACAACAAGTAATCAAAGCAAACAGTTCTGGTATGGCTGGCTGATGCAAACAAGCAATTGAACAGATGTATCCAGAAAAGAAGCAAAGAAGGAGGCTTAAAGACCATCACTTGACTGACCAGATTGAAGGGGCATTTAAACATCATGTGCAGCGTATGAACTAAACATAAACATTGCATATTCCAGATTCTACAATGGAATGCACATGTATTAGGTTATGCCATGTATGATGATGCCTAAATGTACACTATAGCAGGTGATGACCCACAAGTATAGGGGATCTATCGTAGTCCTTTCGATAAGTAAGAGTGTCGAACCCAACGAGGAGCAGAAGGAAATGACAAGTGGTTTTCAGTAAGGTATTCTCTGCAAGCACTGAAATTATCGGTAACAGATAGTTTTGTGATAAGGTAATTTGTAACGGGTAACAAGTAACAAAAGTAAACAAGGTGCAGCAAGGTGGCCCAGTCCTTTTTGTAGCAAAGGACAAGCCTGGACAAACTCTATATAAAGGAAAACGCTCCGAGGACACATGGGAATTATCGTCATGCTAGTTTTCATCACGCTCATATGATTCGCGTTTGTTACTTTGATAATTTTATATGTGGGTGGACCGGTGCTTGGGTACTGCCCTTCCTTGGACAAGCATCCCACTTATGATTAACCCCTCTTGCAAGCATCCGCAACTACAAAACAAGTATTAAGGTAAACCTAACCATAGCATGAAACATATGGATCCAAGTCAGCCCCTTACGAAGCAATGCATAAACTAGGGTTTAAGCTTCTGTCACTCTAGCAAACCATCATCTACTTATTACTTCCCAATGCCTTCCTCTAGGACCAAAATGGGTTAGGTTGTGGAAGTGTCAGGTAGTCGACATTCACATAACACCACTAGAGGAGAGACAACATACATCTCACCAAAATATCGAACGAATACCAAATTCACATGACTACTTATAGCAAGACTTCTCCCATGTCCTCACGAACAAACGTAACTACTCACAAATCATATTCATGTTCATAATCAGAGGGGTATTAATATGCATAAAGGATCTGAACATATGATCTTCCACCAAATAAACCAACTAACATCAACAACAAGGAGTAATGAACACTATTAGCAACCCACAGGTACCAATCTAAGGTTTTGAGACAAAGATTGGATACAAGAGATGAACTAGGGTTTGAGAGGAGATGGTGCTGGTGAAGACGTTGATGGAGATTGATCCCCTCTCGATGAGAGGATCGATGGTTATGACGATCGTGATGATTTCCCCCTCCCGGAGGGATGTTTCCCCGGCAGAACAGCTCCGCCGGAGCCCTAGATTGGTTTCGCCAGGTTCCGCCTCGAGACGGCGGTGCTTCGCCCGAAAGCTTCCTTCTGATTTTTTCCAGGGTGAAAGACTTCATATAGCAAAAGATGGGCACCGGAGGCCTGCCAGGGGGCCCACGAGGCAGGGGGCACGCCCAGGGGGTAGAGCGCGCCCCCACCCTCGTGGATGGTGGGTGGCCCCCTTCTGGTGCTTTCTTCGCCCAATATTTTTTATATATTCCAAAACTGACTTTCGTGGAGTTTCAGGGCTTTTGGAGTTGTGCAGAATAGGTCTCTAATATTTGCTCCTTTTCCAGCCCAGAATTCTAGCTGCCGGCATTCTCCCTCTTCGTGTAAACCTTGTAAAATAAGAGAGAAAAGGCATAAGTATTGTGACATAATGTGTAGTAACAGCCCATAATGCAATAAATATCGATATAAAAGCATGATGCAAAATGGACGTATCAACTCCCCCAAGCTTAGACCTCGCTTGTCCTCAAGCGGAAACAGATAACGAAAAATATGTCCACACGTTTAGAGATAGAGGTGTCGATAAAATAAAATACGGACATGAGGGCATCATGATCATTCTTTTAACAGCAACATATATATATATATATATATATATATATATATATATATATTGTCATATGATTTCTTTATGCTAAATTAACAATCCATTCACAATGTAAAGTATGAATCCGAAACTTCATTGAAAACTAACAAACTATAATCTCAGTCATTGAAGCAATTGCAATTTATCATAACATCGGAAAGAGTCAATATAAGAACTTTTCAGCAAGTCCACATACTCAACGGTCATTTAGTCTTTCACAATTGCTAAGACTCACGCAATACTTATGGGTATGAAGTTTTAATCGGACACAGAGAAAGATACGGGCTTATAGTGTTGCCTCCCAACCTTTTACCTCAAGGGTAGTGTCAACAATGATAGTTTATGATAACTTACATCCAATTGGATATATATATCAGGATCTTTCCAACACAATGTGCTTGCCAAAGGATAAAGTGTAAAAAGGAAAGGTGAAGATCACCGCGACTCTTGCATAAGACATAAGACAAAAATAAAAGATAGGCCCTTCGCAGAGGGAAGCAGAGATTGTCATGTGCTTTTATGGTTGGATGCACAAAATCTTGATGTGAAAGAACGTCACTTTATATTGCCACTTGTGATAGGGACCTTTATTATGCAGTCCGTCGCTTTTATTGCTTCCATATCACAAGATCGTATAAAGCTTATTTTCTCCACACTAACAGATCATACATATTTAGAGAGCAATTTTTATTGCATGCAACAATGACAACTTACTTGAAGGATCTTACTCAATCCATAGGTAGGTATGGTGGACTCTTATGGCAAAACTGAGTTTAAGGATATTTGGAAGCAGAAGTAGTATCTCTACTTGGTGTAAAGAATTTGGCTAGCATGAGGGGGAAAGGCAAGCTCAACATGTTGGATGATCCATGACAATATACTTTATTTCGGATATAAGAAAACATAACCCATTATGTTGTCTTCCTTGTCCAACATCAACTTTTTAGCATGTCATATTTTAATGAGTGCTCACAATCATAAAAGATGTCCAAGATAGTATATTTATATGTGAAAACCTCTCTTTCTTTATTACTTCCTATTAATTGCAACAATGACCAAAACTGTGTTTGTCAACTCTCAACAACTTTTATTCAACATACTCTTTATATGTGAAGTCATTACTCTCCATAAGATCAATGTGATCTCTTTAATTCTTTTTATTCTTTCTCTTATTCCCTTAAGATCATAGCAAGATAATCAAGCCCTTGACTCAAAACTAATCTTTATTATATATAGCTCATGGACTCGATTACATAGAAGGATCATAAAGCAAAACTCAAAACTAGATCATACTAAAACTTTATTCTACTAGATCAAGATATTACCAAAAGGATCGAACTAAGAAAAACGGTAAAGATAGGAGTGTGATGGTGATACGATGCCGGGGCACCTCCCCCAAGCTTGGCAGTTGCCAAGGGGAGTGCCCATACCCATGTGTTTATGTCTCCTTCCTCAGAGGTGGTGATGACGGAGTTGTTGATGATGTTGGCTTGCCGTCCGTCTTCCAAGGCATAGGCTCACCATCATAAAAGGATGATCGAGTCTCCGGGATCCTCAAATCTGCAGCCAAACTCATCCTGTTGAATCTATATTCATACTCATAGTTTTGGTTTTGCAGGTCATAGATCTGGGCTTGGAGATGCTCGATTTTATCATGAAGCTTGAAGATGGTCTCCCCAATGTTCTTGGCATCCAGCTTGTCGTTGTTGGTGAACTCCGAGAAAACATGTGGTTGGCGTTGAGTCCGCGTTCCACCATCCCCTGGCACTTGAAAACTTGTTGCTCCATTGCTTCGAGTCTTGTCTCCACGCTTCCAGTCCTCCTTGGTCCCTCGACATCACGGATGTGCAGCAACCCATCACGCATCTCAATTGTTTGAGGGTGTTGCAGCACCTCCGCGAGGTAGGGATTGATAACCTTCTCGAAGAACTTGTCCTTGGGGGTGCTTGAAGACGCCATGATGATCTAGATCTGTCAGAAAAACAGCTCGAAACAAAAACAGAGGATATTTGCGTGGTACTGTGGTCAAAACCTTCGGGAGATTATATAATGAATTTTTACCAAACAAAACAAGTATTGTGCAAGAAAACGGAGTCCGAAGAGCACACGAGGTGCCCACGAGGCAGGAGGGCACGCCCTCCACCCTCGTGGATGCCTCGTGTCCTCTTCGCACTACTTCTTATTTTCCTATTTTCTTAAATATTCCAAAACAGAAAAATTGCTATTAGAACTGTTTTAGAGTCAGTTTACTTACCGTACCCCATAACTATTCCTTTTCAGAGTCTGAAACGTTCTGGAAAGTGTCCCTTATGTATTCCTCTGGGGTTATGGTTTCCATAACATTAGTTTCAACATTTATTGGATTACCTGAGATATAATGTTTGATTCTTTGACCGTTCACCACCTTCGGATTTGTGCCTTCGAAGTTGTTGATTTTTATGGCACCGAAACGATATACATCCTCGATAACGTAAGGACCTTCCCATTTAGATAGGAGATTTCCTGCAAAAAATCTTAAACGAGAGTTGTATAGCAAAACATAATCACCTACATTAAACTCACGCTTTTGTATCCTTTTGTCATGCCATCTTTTAACCTTTTCTTTAAATAGTTTGGCATTCTCATAGGCCTGGGTTCTCCACTCATCAAGTGAGCTAATGTCAAATAGTCTCTTTTCACCGGCAAGTTTGAAGTCATAGTTGAGTTCTTTAATGGCCCAATATACCTTATGTTCCAGTTCGAGAGCTAAGTGACATGTTTTTCCATAAACCATTTTATACAGAGACATACCCATAGGATTTTTATATGCAGTTCTATAGGCCCATAATGCATCATCAAGTTTCTTGGACCAGTTCTTTCTAGATCTATTAATAGTCTTTTGCAAAATCAATTTAATCTCCCTATTACTTAGTTCTACTTGACCACTAGACTGTGGGTGGTATGGAGACGCAATTCTATGATTAACATCATACTTAGCAAGCATTTTACGAAAAGCACCATGAATAAAATGTGAACCACCATCAGTCATTAAGTATCTAGGGACTCCAAACCTCGGAAAAATAACTTCTTTAAGCATCTTAATAGAGGTGTTATGATCAGCACTACTAGTTGGAATAGCTTCTACCCACTTAGTAACATAATTAACAGCAACTAAATATGTGTATACCCATTAGAGGAAGGAAACAGTCCCATATAATCAAAGCCCCAAACATCAAATGGTTCAATAACAAGTGAATAGTTCATAGGCATTTCTTGACGTCTACTAATATTACCAATTGACATTTATCACAACACAAGACAAACTTACGGGCATCTTTGAAAAGAGTAGGCCAATAAAAACCCGATTGCAATACCTTATGCGCAGTTCTATCTCCAGCATGGTGTCCTCCATAAGCCTCGGAGTGACACTTGCGTAGGATCTATTCCTGTTCATGCTCAGGTACACAACGTCTAATAACACCATCTACTCCTTCCTTATAAAGGTGTGGGTCATCCCAGAAGTAATGTCTTAAATCATAGAAAAAACTTTTTCTTTTGCTGGTATGTGAAACTAGGTGGTATAAATTTAGCAACAATGTAATTAGCATTATCAGCATACCATGGAGCAGTATGAGAAGCATTTATGACAGCTAATTGTTCATCGGGAAAGCTATCATCAATAGGTAGTGGGTCATCAAGAACATTCTCTAACCTAGACAAGTTGTCTGGAACGGGGCTCTCAGCTCCCTTTCTATCTATAATATGCAAATCAAATTCTTGTAGTAGGAGAACCCATCTAATAAGTCTAGGTTTAACATCTTTCTTTTCCATCAGATATTTAATTGCAGCATGATCAGTGTGAATAGTTACTTTAGAATCAACAATATAAGGTCTGAACTTATCACAAGCAAATACAACTGCTAAAAATTCTTTTTCAGTAGTAGCGTAATTTCTCTGGGCACTATCTAGAGTTTTACTAGCATATTGAATATTCTTATCAACTCTTTGTCCTAGAACAGCCCCTACAGCATAATCGCTAGCATCACACATAATTTCAAAGGGTAAATTCCAATCAGGTGGCTGAACAATGGGTACAGAAATCAAGGCTTTCTTAAGTATTTCAAATGCTTCTACACAATCATCATCAAAGACAAAAGGAACATCTTTTTGTAAAATATTAGTCAGAGGCCTAGAAATTTTTGAGAAGTCTTTAATGAACCTCCTATAAAAACCGACATGACCAAGGAAACTTCTTATACCTTTGATGTCCTTAGGACACGGCATCTTTTCAATAGCATCAACTTTAGCTTTATCAACTTCAATACCTCTTTCAGAATTTTTATACCCCAAGACAATACCTTCATTAACCATAAAGTGGCACTTCTCCCAATTCAAGACAAAATTAGTTTATTCACATCTCTACAAAACTCGATCAAGGTTGCTTAAGCAATCATCAAAAGAAGTTCCATACACGGAGAAATCATCCATGAAAACCTCAACAATCTTTTCACAAAATTCAGAGAATATAGCAGTCATACATCTTTGAAAGGCAGCAGGTGCATTGCATAAACCAAAAGGCATACGTCTATAAGCAAAGGTACCGAAAGGGCAAGTAAAAGTGGTCTTTTCTTGATCCTCTTTTGACACAGGTATTTGAGAGAAACCCGAATAACCGTCTAGAAAACAAAAATGTGTATGTTTGGATAATCTTTCTAGCATTTGATCAATAAAAGGTAAAGGTTAATGATCCTTTTTAGTAGCTTTATTTAGTTTGCGGAAATCAATTACCATTCTATAACCTGTAACAATTCTTTGTGGGATCAATTCATCTTTATCATTAGGAACAACAGTAATACCTCCTTTCTTAGGAACACAATGGACAGGGCTTACCCACTGACTATCAGCAACGGGATAAATTATACCTGCCTCCAGAAGCATTAGTATTTCTTTTCTTACCACTTCTTTCATCTTAGGATTTTAACCGTCGTTGGTGATCAACAACCGGTTTAGCGTCTTTCTCCAATTTTATTTTGTGCTGGCATAGAGTGGGACTAATGCCCTTAAGATCATCAAGAGTATATCCAATAGTAGCACGGTGCTTCTTCGGAGTTTTCAATAATTTCTCTTCTTCCTGTTCTGAAAGGTTAGCACTAATAATAACAGGATATATCTTCTTTTCATCAAGATAAGCATATTCAAGAGTATCAGGTAATGGTTTAAGCTCAAACACGGGATCACCCTTGGGTGGAGGAGGATCCCCTAGAATTTCAACAGGAAAGTTGTGTTTCAAAATAGGTCCCTGTTTAAAGAATACTTTATCTATTTCCCTTCTTTCATTCATAAACATATCATTTTCATGGTCTAGCAAATATTGTTCTAAAGGATCATTAGGAGGCACGACAATAGAAGCAAGACCAATAATTTCATCTTTACAAGGCAATTCTTTATCATGGGGTTGTCTATGAAATTCAGCAAAATTAAAATCATGAGACATATCCCCTAAACCAATAGTAACAACATCCTTTTTGCAATCTATCTTAGCATTAACAGTATTCAAGAAGGGTCTGCCAAATATAATGGGACCAAAGTCATCTTGTGGGGAAGCAAGAACAAGAATATCAGTAGGATATTTAATTTTCCCACACAAGACTTCAACATCTCTAACAATCCCAACCGGTGAGATAGTATCTCTATTGGCGAGCTTAATAGTAACATCAATATCTTCTATCTCAGCAGGTGCAATATCATGCATAATTTCTTTATATAAGGTATAAGGTATTGCACTGACACTAGCACCCATATCACATAAGCCATGATAACAGTGATCTCCTATTTTAACAGAAACAACAGGCATGCCAACAACATGTCTATGTTTATCTTTAGTATCGGGTTTAGCAATTCTAGCAGCTTCATCACAGAAGTAAATAACATGCCCACCAATATTATTGACCAAGAGATCTTTAACCATAGCAATACTAGGTTCAACTTTAATTTGCTCAGGGGGTTTGGTTGTTCTAATATTACTTTTGTTGACCACTGTTGAAGCTTTAGCATGATCCTTTATTCTAGCAGGGAAAGGTGGTCTCTCAATATAAGCGGTAGGAACAATAGGATCAACATTATAAGTGATAGTCTTTTCCTCAACTTTAATAGGTTCAACTACTTCTACTTCAATGGGAGGATGATATTTAAACCACTTCTCCTTTGGGAGATCAACATGAGTAGCAAAGGATTCACAGAAAGAAGCTACTATCTCAGAGTCAAGTCCATATTTAGTGCTAAATTCATGAAAAGCATCGGTATCCATAAAAGATTTAACACAATCAAACTTAGGCGTTATACCTGACTCCTTACCTTCGCCGAGTTCCCAATCTTCATAGTTGCGTTTAATTCTTTCCAATAAATCTCATCTAAATTCAATAGTCTTCATCATAAAAGAACCAGTAGAAGAAGTATCGAGCATGGAGTGATTATTCAGAGAAAGCCGAGCATAAAATTTTTGAATAATAATTTCTCTTGAGAGCTCATGATTGGGGCATGAATATAACATTGACTTAAGGCTCCCCCAAGCTTGAGCGATGCTTTCTCCTTCGCGAGGCCAAAATTTATATATATATATATATATATATATATATAATTACGATCACGATGAACCAGATGCATAGGATAAAACTTCTGATGAAATTCCAATTTCAATCGGTTGTAATTCCATGATCCAATATCATCGCATAGCCTAAACCATGTCAATGTCTTTCCCTTCAAAGATAAAGGGAAGACCTTCTTCTTGATAACATCCTTGGGCATACCTGCAAGCTTAAATAATCCACAAACTTTATCCACATAGATTAGGTGCAAATTGGGATGCAATGTTCCATCTCTTGTAAAAGGATTAGCTAGCAGTTTCTCTATCATACCCGAAGGAATTTCAAAGTAAACATTTTCAGTAGGTTCAGTAGGTTTAGGAGCTACTCTTTGCTCTACTGGTCGGGGTGAAGATACCCCGAACAAGCCCCTCAAAGGATTACTTTCCATAGTAACAAGTGACAGTAAATTTCAGCACACTATATTAATTTTTCCTTACCAAATTCCACTTACCAAAGGCGCTTCACTCCCCGGCAACGGCGCCAGAAAAGAGACTTGATGACCTAGAAGTTTGGGGATCTATCATAGTCCTTTCGATAAGTAAGAGTGTCGAACCCAACGAGGAGCAGAAGGAAATGACAAGCGGTTTTCAGTAAGGTATTCTCTGCAAGCACTGAAATTATCGGTAACAGATAGTTTCGTGATAAGGTAATTTGTAACGGGTAACAAGTAACAAAAGTAAATAAGGTGCAGCAAGGTGGCCCAATCCTTTTTGTAGCAAAGCACAAGCTTGTACAAACTCTTATATAAAGGAAAATGCTCCCGAGGACACATGGGAATTATCGCCAAGCTAGTTTTCATCACGCTCATGTGATTCGCGTTCGTTACATTGATAATTTGATATGTGGGTGGACCGGTGCTTGGGTACTGCCCTTCCTTGGACAAGCATCCCACTTATGATTAACCCCTCTTGCAAGCATCCGCAACTACAAAAGAAGTATTAAGGTAAACCTAACCATAGCATGAAACATATGGATCCAAATCAGCCCCTTACGAAGCAACGCATAAACTAGGGTTTAAGCTTCTGTCACTCTAGCAACCCATCATCTACTTATTACTTCCCAATGCCTTCCTCTAGGCCCAAATAATGGTGAAGTGTCATGTAGTCGACGTTCACATAACACCACTAGAGGAGAGACAACATACATCTCACCAAAATATCGAACGAATACCAAATTCACATGACTACTTATAGCAAGACTTCTCCCATGTCCTCAGGAACAAACGTAACTACTCACAAATCATATTCATGTTCATAATCAGAGGGGTATTAATATGAATAAAGGATCTGAACATATGCTCTTCCACCAAATAAACCAACTAGCATCAACTACAAGGAGTAATCAACACTACTAGCCACCCACAGGTACCAATCTAATGTTTTGAGACAAAGATTGGATACAAGAGATGAACTAGGGTTTGAGAGGAGATGGTGCTGGTGAAGACGTTGATGGAGATTGACCCCCTCCCGATGAGAGGATCGATGGTGATGACGATGGTGATGATTTCCCCCTCCCGGAGGGATGTTTCCCCGGCAGAACAGCTCCGCCGGAGCCCTAGATTGGTTTCGCCAGGTTCTGCCTCGAGACGGCGGTGCTTCATCCCGAAAGCTTCCTTCTGATTTTTTTCCAGGGCAAAAGACTTCATATAGCAAAAGATGGGCACCGGAGGCCTGCCAGGGGGCCCATGACGCAGGTGGCACGCCCAGGGTAGGGCGCGCCCCCACCCTCATGGATGGTGGGTGGCCCCCCTCTCGTGCTTTCTTCGCCCAATATTTTTTATATATTCCAAAACTGACTTTCATGGAGTTTCAGGACTTTTGGAGTTGTGCAGAATAGGTCTCTTATATTTGCTCCTTTTCCAGCCCAGAATTCCAGCTGTCGGCATTCTCCCTCTTCGTGTAAACCTTGTAAAATAAGAGAGAAAAGGCATAAGTATTGTGACATAATGTGTAGTAACAACCCATAATGCAATAAATATCGATATAAAAGCATGATGCAAAATGGACGTATCAGCAGGCAAGAGTGATTCATCATTGCACTCATAATTGAATTGCAGGTTAAGGGCCAGTTCTATTCTGCCTTTTCAGATCTTATTGTCAAAATAAGCCATAGAAGATGTAAAGAAGTCATTTTTGAGTTATGGGCTTGGGCTTAACTTATTTCTCTTTGGAGGGGGGCGTTTCGGGTAGAAGCTCACAAAAAATTGAAGGGAAGGGGAATAGTGAAATGACTCTGTTGTCTGCCTATATTACACTCGAAATGCAATTGCCCTGCCCGCTTGCATCTCCTCTCCCCTTTCCCTCTACCTCGATCCCCTGCCTACAGCGCTAGGGTTCCTCCAGCGAGCCATCGCCACTGGTCCCATCTGGCCTGGTCCTCGACGATGTTCTGTCCAGCTGGGCTACATGGCCGGTGGGTAGGGCCAAATCTCCCCGGCTGCTCCTCCCTCTGGCGCCGCCCCTCATTCTCATGGTCTCCAGCAGCTGCTCCACTGTGGTTCGTCCAACGCACTACTCCGGCGGGCGCCGCACAACTACGGCTGATGCCACACTACGGCAGAAGGCACCTTATTCTGCCTCCCCTCCTCCCAGGCCGTGGCCTTGAGGTGCTGTTGAAGGATGAGCTCATCCAACAAGGTGAGGATCTCCTTTGATTTTTTTGCCAAATTTTCAATCTTATCCACTATACGATGAATTGCTATGAGGTGCTTCTACTGCTGCTATATGATGCATTGCTATGAGCTGCTCCTGCTGCTGCTAGATGATGAATTGCTATGAGCTGCTGCTGCTATATGATGAATTGCTATGAGTTGTTGTTGTTGCTGCTGCTATATGATGAGTTGCTATAAGCTGCTCCTGCTATATGATGAATTGCTATGAGCTGCTTCTGCTGCTGCTATATGATGAATTGCTATGAGCTGCTCCTGCTGCTGCTATATGATGAATTGCTATGAGCTGCTGCTAGTATATGATGAATTGCACAGTGCTGCTGCTGTTGTTGTATGATGAGTTGCTATGAGCTGCTGCTGCTATATGATGCTTTCAGGTGGTGCTGCTATATGATAATAACCAGCCACTTGGACCATCGAATTTCAATAAATAAATGTTCTTCATTTAAATGTGGGTCATGCGTTCTTCGTTTAAATTAGGCAATGGGATCTCCATGGAAGACATTGACCAAACTAGATTGTGCCAAGTAGATGGTATCTTTGTATTTGCATTTTGAACAAATAGTGATGGTCTGTTTTCCTATCATATTAATTACTGTAGTGGGTTCAATTTGTGATGTTTGCAAGTCAAATTAATTTTCATATGGGCAGAAAAATGACAAAATATAATGCAATCTAGACTTTTCACTGATCATACCAAAGATAAGCTGATAGGGAAGGCAATGAAAAGAACTAGTTGGCTTATTACCTGGAGCTTATATTCAATGTGCTTATTTTCTTAGGATAACTCGTAATAAGTGTCCCTAAGAAACTTGGCCAATAGAGCTGACAAACAAATAACATGTCACGATGATTGCAATGGAGGAGTGACCTACCATAGCACACTGTATAGGCTCATCGCTGCCTCTCCTTTTTTTGCGATGTTCCATGAAATTGCCACATACATCTTGTACTTTTTCATTGTGTAACCATATCTGCAAGTTGACACGGCTAATTTTAGACATCTCTACATGATAATACATTGCATATCCCTTGCGCATATTTAAACATCCAATTAACGATTGTGTGCGTAGCATAAACTAGCCATGACTCTGTGTGCTGGACTAGCAGGCACTCTAAGGGAGCCTAATGTAGTGCACTGGAATTCCTACATGCCACCTACGATTTTGTGTAATGTACTACCTCTGTTCCTAAATATATGTCTTTGTACAAATTCCAGTATGGACCACATACAGATGTATATAGATGCATTTTCGAGTGTAGATTCACTCATTTTGCTCCGTATGTAGCCTATAGTGGAATCTCTAAAAAGACTTATATTTAGGAACGGAGGTACGAGGTAGTATCATGTATGACATCTACATATCTAATTTAGCAGCCAGTAGTAGAAATCATTGTCTGCACAAAGGGATTACTGGTCGAAAATCCTAGCAAAGCACGCTGGCAGGCACACAACAATACAAGAGAGAGAGACGCACTTACAAGATCATAGCAATGCCTCAGTCCAGGATCTTGGTTGGCCAAGCTATTAGATCCAGAAGAAACATCGTCCTTGCAGTTTTTGCCAGCTGCATAACAGGTAACAGCGACATGTTAGTATATTTGAAGTACATCGGGCGGGTGATGCTAGACGGGTTTAAAGGTGAAGTACCTAGGTCGTGGCGGGTGCTTGGCATCTTGCCAGATGGTGGGAATCAGGTTAGAAACGTCAAGAGTGATGACGCTGCGCTGGCTGTCGGGTTCCGGTAAGATCTAGAACCGTCGAGTAGGGTGTTTGTGGAGCGGCTCCGGTAGGGTGGACTACGATGTGGGTGAAGCGGATCTGTGGCCGTGGATGAGGGCGTCGATGAAGCTGATCCGGTGGTTGCGTTAAGGATGGTGTCGATGATGCGGATCTGCGGCCGTGGACGGGGCGTCAGAAGCTGCTCTCGTAGGTTGGATGAGGGTGCGACGAAGCGGATCTCTGGTCGTGGACTTGTGAGTTGGCAAAGCGGCGCCGGTAGGGTTGAGAATGGTATAGGTGAAGCTATTCCGGTAGGGTTGACGATGGTGTCGGTGAAGCTACTCCGGTAGGGTTGAGGAAGGTGTCGGTGAAGAGGATCAGAGGCCGTTGACGGGGGCGTCGGTGGGGCGACTCCGGGGGGTGTGGACGAAGCGTCTCCGGTGGGGAGTACGAATGAGCCGCTGCAGATGCACTGCGGTTGATGAGAGTACCGGCGAAGCAGATCCGGTGCCGTGGACAAGGCCGGCACTGAATGGGTTGTGGTACAGTGGTGGATGAGTAGTCTACTTGTTTCTAGTGGAGGTGGGAGGGGTAGATGCGGCCGCAGAAGCAGATCCGGCTAGGTGGACGCCGCTGGCAGTGAATGGGCTCTGGTACACCAATGGATGAGCAGTCTAGGGTTTCGAGAGGGGAGGGGTAGAAAGGCCGATGAAGTACGGACGGTGTGAGGTAAGATGCTCTGGTGCTGTGGAGTTAGTCGTTTTTGCGAGAGGGGGAGAGGAAATGGGGGTGCCGTGTGGTGGGGGAACCGGAAGTTACCAAAGCAGCCCCGACCTATTATGTAGATGAGGGCAGTATTATAACTGTTGTTCTCCATGCACCAAGGACAAAAGGGGAATTTCGCATGCTAAAGACTAGGTGGTGGAAATTTTAGAAGGAGGCGGGAGATTTGCCGCCCGCGGGATTGTTCGTATCTAGTTTCAACTAATTTTGGACCGTGCTAGCGGGAAGGTCATGCCATTGAATTCATATATGAATATTCCATATATTACTTCATAATAGAACCTTAAATCATCCAAGACTAATGAATTTGAATGCAAGAGTAACAATGGTGCATGTACATGATAGCTACATTGGTTGTTTGAAGAAACATCACTGTAACTTTGGCATGCACAATTGAAAAGGTTTATTTAGATAGAAAAAATGTGATATGTGAGTGTCCAATCTTTATAGCGTTGAATCGATATTGTACCTTTTTCCACGATACGAAGTAGATATTGATTTATGTTCAAGCGATGCACGTTCACGATCGCTAGATAGTGATACGTGAATGAATTGTGCAATCTCTCTCACACGCATACATATCTCATTTCCGCGTGGGCATCAGAATCACACACGCGCACTTCGTGTATTTCTCTCGCTCTGTCAAGATTAGAATTCGTCTTTCTACCTCGTCCTACAAGTCTCTCACACAGAAACACACACAATCTCTTTGTCGAACACGCCCACCGACAGCCACTAATGTCTCAAAGGATAATTATGTCTCTCACACATATGCCTAAGGTTAACTCGAGTTCCGGAACCATATGAATACATACAATGGGATTCCAGCATAGCACCTTTGGTTTTGAGATTTCTCTCTCTCTCACTCACACACACACACGCGTAGACATTGTTTATCGCTTCATTTTTTGGCACTTGCATGCACACCGTTTGTTTATCTCCGTGATGCTTTAAGTATGCCTCGCACACATGCTATCTACCTATCCCTTAATATAGATATGTGTCACACAAACTCCTTCTCCCTACTAGCAAGATGCCCATGCGTTGCACGAAACATCAAGATGCATTTGTATGAGTAGTTTATCTTGTGGGAGAAAAGGATGAACGAGGGAATGCCTTATTTGCAAATGTGGAGAGGGGTGTGGGTATCTTTTTGCAAAATTGCCATAGTTTCCTTCCTATCCGTCAGATATAAATCGGATGGCCTATATTACAGGATGGCAGGAACACCATCATCACCAACTCTGTTTTTTATAAGAGTAGAGATATGTAAGTGTCACTGCCCCACCCATGCACCCACACACACTTCCCGACACCGAAGGAGTAGGGTGACACCTCGATCTTGATACTAATCTATCAACTGGCTTCTCTCTCAAACACACACACACACACACACACTACCCGACACCGAAGGAGTAGGGTGACACCTCGATCTTGATAGTAATCTATCTACTCCTCTTTCAAACACACACACACACACACACTCGCTAGTTGTGCCTCTGTGCCTACCGCGCACACTCTCGATACGTCTTTCTCTCCCTCCCCTCCCCACCCCCAACCCCAACAATGACAGCAGAAGGGTGACAACTCGATCTGATCTTAATCTGTCAATTGGTTTCTCTCTCAAATATTGTGTCTCTGTGCCTCGCTCAGACACACTCGATACATCTTTTTCTCCGTAGCCCCCTCGATATGTAGACTTCTCGCGCGCGCACAGCTGTAGTGACGATGATGCTGAACCTAGTGTGCCTTGTTTTTACCGGCCTAATGTGATAGTTTTCACCCTATTTTCTGTTAATTAACAAGACAACCTTTTCTTTGTTACTACTAGTGAATCTGAAATCATTCACGGCAGACATAAAATATATCACTTCAACCCAATTATCGCAGTAACTATTTTAAAAGAAACTAGCTAGATGCCCGTGCGTTGCACGGAACATCACGATGCATTTGTATGAGTAGTTTATCTTGTGAGAGACTAGCAAGATGCCCATGCGTTGCAGGGAACATCAAGATGCATTTATAAGAGTAGTTTATCTTGTGAGAGAAAAGGATGAACGAGGGAAGGCCTTATTTGCAAATGTGGAGAGGGGTGTGGGCATCTTTTTGCAAAATTGCCATAGTTTCCTTCCTATCCGTCAGATATAAATCGGATGGCCCATATTGCAGGATGGCACGCACACCATCATCACCAAGTCTGTTTTTTATCTCTACTCCTATAAAAGACTCAGTTGGTGATGATTGTGTGTCTGCCATCAATCATTTCTGACCATCAGATCTTCATCTAACGACTATGATGTAAGTCATTGCATTTTTTCCACAAGACCCCACTTCTCTGCTCCAATTTGCAGAAACCCCTTAGTATCTTGAAACCAACCACATCCCTCCCCCACCTCATCAAAACAGCCACAAGGAATATATTTTGAGTGAAACCTAATACGAGTATATTTTTAGTGATATATACACCAAACTAGAGTGTTTTCTTTCAAGTTTGTGAACATGTATTATTCTATTTTGGATCCGTTGCAACGCACGTGCACATTGCTAGTAAGAGTAGAGAAAAGGATGAACGAGGGAAGGACTTATTTGCAAACGTGGAGAGGGGTGTGGGTATCTTTTTGCAAAATTGTCCTAGTTTCCTTCCTATCCGTTAGATATAAATCCGACGGCCTATATTGCAGAATGGCACGCACAACATCATCACCAACTCTGTTTTCTACTCCCTCCGTTCCTAAATATTTGTCTTGTTAGAGATTTCAACAAGTGACTACATACGGAGCAAAATGAGTGAATCTACACTCTAAAATATGTCTACATACACATTCGTATGTGGTAGTCCATTTGAAATCTGAAAAAGACAAATATTTAGGAATGGATGGAGTATAAGAGTAGACATGGAGATATATCTCCATCATGGTCTACAACAAAAATGTGCTGGACTGGTTAGTGTCGAATGCTTGCAACACGATGACCTGAGTTCGAATTCTGTCTTTAACTTTAGATTTTTATATTATATATTACTTATTTAATATATACTTCTGTCGCTACTGTACTAACAACGGAACCCACAAAGTGCTTAGAATACAAGATTAAGGATGGACTTGTTTCTTTTTAACTTTCTGTACGAAGCTGTAGCCACCCTGCAAGTCACGTGTACACTGTACATGCAATTAACTTTTTATAGAGGGAGAATCATACACGCAATTAACTCAAATGGATTGGATGTGACTCTATTATTTCCATTATAAGAGCATCTCCAACGGCAGCCGGCGAATTTCCTCCCGCTTCCTTCCGCGGAGGACGACATCAAACGCCAGCGGCATACATTTTCACAACTCTAACCAACCAGATGAAATTCGTGCAAACACGGACTGTTTTCATATAAGCATGGAGGATTTCTTATAAAAAGCCGGATCTTCATATAAACATGATGGATTTCATTACATATACATGAACTAAGCGGTGCTAGTCCGGCTCTCTTGGTATAATTAATACTCCCTCCATTCGGAAATACTTGTCCTAGAAATGGATGTATCTAGACTTATTTTAGTTATAGATACATCCAATTTATCCATTCTCAGAACAAATATTTCCCGCCAGTCGGAGAGGGAGTACCTAATCTAAATGGTCGCCCACGGATCCCTTTGTCTTCCTCATGTCTGGTAGACACTTGCGGGGTCGATGAAGGTCCTCCGAAGAGACGAAGCAGAAGAAACCACCTGAATGCATAGTCATCGCCTCGGCGGTGGCCTTCATGGGACCCAAGGGGCGGCGCCTCCCGTGTTCTACCGCTCCTCGACGATGGCAGCGGACACGGAGAAGCTGGCCACCGACTCGTCGCTCTCCACACACCAGGCTTCTGTCTCTCTCTGCATGGCATTGCCGCAGGCACGGGAGGCGCGCCCACTGACATGGGAGGCGCGGCCACTACAGACACGGGTGGCGCGGTACGACGCAGCAGCGACGACGCCCGTACCTGCGTGCTCGCCGCCATGGCGGTGTGGAGCAACTCGCCCCTCCTCATCGAGCTGAACTGGAGCGGCGAGTTGCTGAACCACGCGCCGGATTGGGGTGGCAACTGGCTCCGTCGGGCCAAGCGAGGTTGGTGAAGCACCGAGCGGCCTCGCCCGTATCCGGAGGGCTCGGCGGGCCACCCAGCCGGGTAGTATGCCAGAGAACGGCTCCTCGGAAGCCATCAGAAGAGTGGAGAAAATGGTGAAGGAGGAGATGGGGGAGCGGCGGAGGGGTGCGATTCTTGCCCGCTGTCTGTCTGGCCTCGTTTAAATAGAGGGCGGACGGTAGGAGTTTGGCCGGCGTCTGGCCTCGTTTAAACTGAGGGCGGACAGGAGGAGCTCGGCCGGTGTTGCGTTTAATTCCGGCCCGCTCATGAACGGACGTGTGGCCGGAGTTGGTTTCTCGTTTTGCATGCGGGTTTAACGGATGGGTTTGATGGAGGCGAGGAGGCGTGTTCACCCGGGCGTGCAGTGAGCAGCGCAGTACTATTCGATTTGACAGTGGGCGATGCAGTTCCCGATACGACTTTAATGCAGATGAGGGAGGGGTAGCGGTTCCCAAAATATTGAACGACCAATGATGCATCCTCCTTCAATTAGCATCGTGAATGCATGAGGGAAGTAATGGGAGGAGGACCGGGAAAAGAGGTTGCATGATGTGAATGCAACGCAGTTTGCACTCATATAAAGGCGCTCCTCCATTCCAATGCATCTACCACATCGTACTTACCTAAGCATTTTCCTAAGCACCTACACTAAGCGCAAAAGTGCTCACTCCAGACCCATGGCGGCGATACGCGCGAGCGGCCAGCAGCTGTGCCAGATGGTCCACGATGTCGGTCTGCGGCATGGCACCGAGGATCGTCTCCAGACGGTGTTCGCGACCAGCTAGTGGATGGCCGCCGTCGACGCCAACTACGACTCTTAGTTGGACCAGATGATCGTTGCCACCACCAACAAGTTCACCGTCCTCAAGAAGCTCACGGACGACATCGCCATACTCCTCCAGCCCGCGCGCCCGGGCTCCTCATTGCGTGCCACCCTAATCGGCCTCCATGGCCGGAACATCTTTCAAGCACTGGTGGCCCTACGACTGCCCTCCGACGCCACGAAGAATTTCCACCTCAAGGTCGCGCTCGCCGCGAGGCGCCTCGCCCTGCAAGAATTCGTCGACCTACACATCCACATGTACGAGCAAATCATGTACATAGGTATCTACAAGGCCATTGAGGACGCTACGACGTTAGCCTTCCTCAACCGGCTGGAAGCCTTGGATGCCTTTGCTGAGAAGCACCTTGACCTCGCCACAAAAGCCGCCGCTCCTTAGCCGCCGGTCGGTGGCCCGGCGCACTATGTTGAGGAGGAGGAGGTCGTACATTGTTGGATGCATCTTTCTTCTTGCCTCCTGTAACCACCACTGCGATCGCATCATCGTGGCCTTAATTCTTATTGTGCTATTGCATTCTCATTCCAGTCAAGACCGACATGTGCGATCCCTTTGCTTAATTGTATGCATCACTGTAACTAGTACTCCATCCGTCAATTTATAAGTTGTGCTTACCTTTTCCATCAACTTCGTGCAATGCACGGGCATCTTGCTAGAAACACTAGAACATGTCAGACCGCATGTGACCAAACCGACGATGCGCCAACCTAGCTACTACGTACCCCTACTTATCTGGCGGAAATAGCCCTGCCCTAGCGTTTCCAATCGTTATTTCTATCTATCGATCATGCCAAGGAGCAGAACCAAATGTTACAATTTATACATTTTTCTCTACTCCTACTCCTATAAACGAGTCAGTTGGTGATGGTGGTGTGTCTGCCATCCGTCGCTTCTAACCATTAGATCTACGTCGAACGGCTATGAGGTAAGTTCTGGCATTTTTGCAACAATAGCCCACTTCCCTGCTCCAATTTGCAGAAAACCCCTTATTATCTTGAAAGCAACCACATCCCTCCCTCACCTTATCAAAATAGCCCGAGAAATATATTTTGAGTGAAAAGTAATATATTAGGATTATATCAAAACAAGAGTGATTTCTTTCAAGTTTGTGAACAAGTACTACTATTCTACTAATTTGGATCCATCGCAACGCACGGGCACATAGCCAGTAAAAGGAAAAGGCATGCCGCATTTGCGTCGCACCCCACACGCTCGGGAATCGAGAGTACTGCATGGCCCTTCTGGCACGCCACATAGCTAGGGAAGGCGTGTTGCCTAGCATTTTCACTTTCATGTGGGACCGCCATTGAGCAAACCGACTATTGGCAAACCGCACCCCGCCCGCCGCCGGGTTGGAAAACAGAAACGAGGGGAAGATCTAGCTGTAGCACGGAAGCCAAGAAATTTGGGGTCTGATGGGGCTTGTTGATAGAGTGTTAGAGCATGGTTAATAGTATAGCCAGCTGCTGGCTATAAGCCATTGCTATGTCATATATAGCCCATCTTATAGCCAATATGTACAATAGTTGATTAGAAGAGTGTACTATTTTTTATTATATGGCCCACCCGTCACTCTCACAAAGTGCCTAGGAGCACGTGCTAGAGCTGGCTCTTCACCAAGAGCCCGCTTACCTACTATCTCCTCTTTTCTTTCCTCCAACTAAGGAAGAATATACGTACTAGTTTATTTCTTATAGCCAGCTGACTCAGCTCTATTGTACTTGCTCTTATTTATTCATAACTAGCAAGATGCCCATCCATTGCACGAAAAATCAAGATGCATTTGTATGAGTAGTTTATGTTGTGGGAGAAAAGGATGAACAAGAGAAGGTCTTAGTTGCAAATGTGGAGAGGGTGTGGGTATCTTTTTGCAAAATTGACATAGTTTCCTTCCTATCCGTTAGATACAAATCGGACGACCTATATTGCAGGATGGCAGGCACACCATCATCACCAACTCTATTTTTTATAAGAGTAGAGAGTAGAGATTTGGTTACCAAATCTCATGCGTGCAATGCATGTGTACCTTACTAGTTCGTAGTAGTAAGAAACAAATTCCGGGTTTGGCACGAGCTCGTACTGCGGGAGCACCACAAGGCCTGCCGCAGGAGTTACATTTCCCTCTCGCGGCCCACGGGACCGAGCTTCAGTGGCTTAGTGCACCGGCCTATGAGTCAATGACATGCAGACCTTAAATGCGGCTGGCCCACTATCATTCTCATGGTGGTGGCGTGGTTCGTGACTCACTCATTCGAGATGAACCAGCCGGTGGTGGCGTGGCCGTGGCGAGGGTGCCACAGCTAGGCGTCGAGGCGTAGATGGCCACACCGGCGGGTACTACCTGTAGTACAGAAGTACTCCAGCTGAGGATTGATGCCGGGATGAAATGTGTCATAGCCACTGGATGAAAATTTGATGGTGCGGGAGTACGGATCGGAGCACAGGAGCGGAGCAGGCAAAGCGCGTCCAATCGGGTGTGGCTGTGGTAGAAAGTTGATGGTCTCCGCAGTTCAGCTGGCCCGCATGTCATGCACACAAAGGCAGAGGAGCGGTAGGGTCGAGAGGGATGAGGCGCACGTCGGGGGACGTCGTGCCGTGGGTTGGAGCGGCGTCGTGGGAATCGCGTGTGGGTGTGGCAGTGGACAAGCTGTCATGTCTGCTGACACATGCATTGCATACCGCTCACTGGAAGGAGCAGTAGTAGAGAAAACTTGTTCCAAAGATACCATTTTTCCGATAAAATTCTCGAGATATCATTAGTTTTTACACATGGGAACTCCTGCAAGGGCCAATCACAACAGGTGTTTTGTAAAAAAATGCATCTTGATGTTCCCTGCAATGCACGGGCATCTTGCTAGTTATAGAAGAAGCCCACACGGGCATCTTCCCGCAGGGTGTGCCACCGACCCAAACTCAATTTTTTTTCAGATGCTTAGGTGCACCGGATGTCGTGCCACGCTACAAAATGTAAAAAAAAAACAGCTCCAATTTTTTTAAAATCTGTTATCTTCAAACCATCAAAACAGCCCGAGGAATATATTTTGAGTGAAGCATGATTTACTTTTACTGATATATGTATATCAAAACTAGAGTGTTTATATTTCAAGCCCATGAACAAGTATTATTCTACTACTTTGGATCCATTGCAACGCACGGGCCAGCACATTGGTAGTAGTAGTTTCTATCTCTATCTCCACTCTACTCTTATAAAAAAACTGAGTTGTTGATGATGGTGTGCCTGCCATCCTGCAGTATAGGCCGTCCGATTTATATCTGACGGATAGGAACGAAACTATGGCAATTTTGCAAAAAATACCCACACCCCTCTCCACATTTGCAAATAAGGCCTTCCCTCGTATGTCCTTTTCTCCCACAAGATAAACTACTCATACAAATGCATCTTGATGTTCCGTGCAACGCACGGGCATCTTGCTAGTCTCTCCTCTTATAAAAAACAGAGTTGGTGATGATGGTGTACCTGCCACCTTACAATATAGGCCGTCCGATTTATATGTGATGGATAGGAAGAAAACTGTGGCAATTTTGCAAAAAGAAACCTACACCCCTCTCCACATTTGCAAATAAGGCCTTTCCTCATTCATCCTTTTCTCTCACAAGATAAACTACTCATACAAATGAATCTTGATGTTCCGTGCAACGCACGAGGATTTTTCCTTGGGGGTCTCTCCAGCGCGGCGTGGCCGTAGTTGCAAGTTGACGCCCCTTGAGATGACGACGTTGAGGGGCACTCGGATTTTGTCCGATGAGCAGGTAAGATGAGTTTGATCATGTATTAAATGCATTCTAAAGACTACTTCCGTGTCCATTTCCTAATTCTCCCCCTACCCACTGTTTCACGGGTTAGGCTCGGTGTGAGTGGAGATTGGCTTGCATATGTACGGGAGGGTACCAACATCAATTTGCACAACATTTACAATGGTGACACCATTCCCGTAGACCTTTGTCCAACATTGGGATCAGCCATGCAACGTGCCACCGCCTGAATTGGTACGATGGAACCACGGTGAGATTGAAGAAGATAACATGAACCTTGCACATGGCGGTCAAAGGTGGACGATGCTGTCTGCGGCCGATTTGTTGCCGTATGAGTACGAAGATGTTGTGCTCCTTTCTAACCGCATCTTTGCGGTGACAAACCAGGGGACTTGTTTCATATGGGACACATCCTACGGTATACTCCCTCTCTCCCAGTTTATTTGTTTTGAATATTTTTGTTTTATAAGTTTCAAATTCAAATTTAGAGCTCCCCATCACATGTTGAGATTACAGTGTCCATTAAATCGTTGCATGCATGTATAGTAAAGAAACAAATCTCGAGTTTGGCACGAGTTTGTGCAGCGGTAGCACCAGAAGGCCTGGCGCATGAGTTACATTTACCTCTCGGGGCGCTCGGGTCTGAGCTTCAGTGCCTTACGACACCTGCCTTTGAGTCAATAACATGTGGACCCGATAGGTGGCTGGTCCACAGGTAATGCTCCCGAAGGCAGAGGAGCGGTGGGGCTGAGAGGGGTGAGCCGCAGGTCGCGGGACGTGTGGTGTCATGGGTTCGAGCGGCGTCGTGGGAATCACGTGTTGCTATGGTAGAAACTTGATGCTCACCGCATTTCAGTTGGCCCACATGTCATGCACACAAAGCCAGAGGGGCGGTGCAGCCGAGAAGGGTGAGGCGCACGTCGGGGGACGTGGTGCCGTGGGTTGGAGCAGCATCGTGGGAATCGCGAGTGGCAGTTGATGAAACATGATGGTCGCCGTAGTTGAACTTCCATGGACAAGCTGTCATGTCTACGGACACATGCATTGCATACCGATCATTGGAAGGAGTAGTAGATAAATTGATGCGGAGCATCCTACGGACATCACCATGTCAAGTGTCCATTTGGCGAGTGACACATGTGACATCTACTTCACATACACAAAGGTGAATCATCTCCTTTACACGTGCTCACTTGACACCTTCGAGGATGGTATACTACTTGACACTCCACTCGTGTGCATGCATAGATATTGTCGGAACACTACGGACGACGAGGAGGAGTGCACGCGCCAAGGAACACCTACACCATCCGCGAGGGAAGCATGGAAGAGAAGACGGAAGAAACGGAGCTGCTACATGCCACAGCCGCCGGACGACCGGTCGGGACAGGATGTCCGACGCTTGGAAGCCGCACCAGCCAGAAGGTCCAGCCAACGACAGCTACCGCACCTCCCAGCGAGCAGACGTCCGACCCCCACCGGACGACCGGTAATATTAACGGAAGTTCGAAGATACCGGACGGCCGGTGTCCCTTCACAGAACGGATTCAGCGGACGTCCGATGACTACCGGACGACTGGTCGCTCCTGAGACACCGGACGACCGCTACCGACTGGACGACCGGTCCCTGCCTATGCGCAGCCGCGGGCCTTTGGCCTTGTATCTCTCTCCCACTTACCCCTTCGTGGCTTAGACTATAAATAGACCACCTCCACCTCCTTTCTAGGGTTAGCAAAGTGATAGCTCATTTGATAGAGAGCTTTGCTCCTTGTACCACCCTACTCTACTCTTGAGAGAGAGAGAGAGACTACCACTCCCATGGAGTTCAAGACCTCCATGTGAGAAGATCCTGCGGGATATGTCCAATACCCCTCACGGGAAGATCCTCCTAGGATATCATCAAGACGTCAACTCCTCCAAGGATTGGGATGAACGCTACCTTGTATCTTTCCCTTTGTTGTTCATGTACCTTGTGGATCTTGTGTGTTTGATTGTCTAGTGGATGTGTGATTGGACTTGTTCTTGAGTGTTTCCCCTTGTGATTTCTCTCCGTTCTTCCCCGTGTTCTTCGAGGGATCCCGCTCCTTCCGCGAAATATCGGCCACCTAGGGTTCTACCCTACATCATCTTGGATCAGAGCAAGGTTGATCACGAATTTGGAGCCCCTACCCCTTGTTTTCTAGCTTGATTTTGTTGTGTTCTTCCCCAATTTCGAAAATCCCCACCAAAAATAGTCCCAAATTTTTTGTTGTGATTTGTTGGTATGATGAAGTTTTGTTGATTTTGATCCATGGATTTGCTTGGTTTCCAGTGGATCTAGCATTTCCCAAGTTTCCCCACTTTCCATCCACGAAATCTCTTCAATTTTGATCCCAAAATCCCAAAATTCCGCCCAAAATCGCGTCCCGAAACTCGCATTTCGCGTTGACCCCGACCCACCGGACGACCGACGTTTTACGGACGTCCGGACACCCCTCGAAGCACCGGACGTCCGTCATCCACCAGACGACCGGAACCAGCCAACAGAACAAAATTACCGGATTTCCGTGCCCGACCGGACATCCGGTGACCGGACATCCGTCCTTTTACGGACGTCTGTAACCTGTAGTTTCAGACTTCGGCTGATTTTTGTTTTGTCCATAACTAATTCATCCGAACTCCGATTTTGACGTTCTTTAGCTCGTTTTGTAGCTATTGACATCCCCCTTCCCACAAAAATACCACCAACATCATTTGACTCCATCAAATTTTGACAACTTTAGCATGTTTGCCTAGGGCATCCACCACATCATCCACTACACCACCACCGACTTCCGCAACCTAACCCATTTTGTTCCATATCGCATTTGTGGTTGCTTGAGTAGTGATTGGAGTCTCCTAAGGTGTTTTGGCTACTTAGGGACGGTTGCCTCATCATCAACCACCACCACCACTTCCGCATAGGCTTACCCACCATACACTTCCACCCCAACTTAACCCAAATTTGTTTGAGCTTGTTTGAGTTGTGGCTTGTGTCTCCTAAGGTGTTTCGGCTACTTAGGGATGGAAAATTTAACATTGACTCGCATAACCCATCATTCCACTTCCGCATTGCCAAGTGCAACACCACCACCGCATTCCACTACCACCATTTGACTTTTGTCCTTGAGATTTTGAGTTCGCGGTTTTTTCGTTTCCTAAGGTGTTTCGGCTACTTAGGGACGAGTCTCCATCATCTTGATATCTACATCAAGAACACCGCCACTCATCATCGCAAAGGACAGTAACCTCGATGACACCAATGTATATCTCCCTTGCCATTGCATTGATAACCCCTAGCCCATTTTGCGTCACTTTCCTATCGAGACTAGCCATTTGAGTATTGCCGGCAACGTTACTTGTGCACATTAGTGATCATTGGTCTACACCTTCCATTACATACATACCATATCATATTGGTATCATCATATCATCTCTTGGGTCACAAAGTTTGTTCTCGCATATACATAATTGCTATCTTGGTTTGTGCATTGTGCAAAAGTGGCCATATCAGAAAAAAGAGAAGCTTTTAAGCAAAAGAGAGGGCAAAGAAGCTTGTAAGCAAGTGCCATAGCATCATACCACATTGCATATAAGATTGTCATATCCGATCATCTTGGATCATCTTGTGAGAAACACCGGGAACCATATATACATAGCATACTTGGGATAGAAAGTTTATCCATTTTGCATATCATAGGTTGTGCACAAGTGTCGTATCCGCCTATTGAGCAATCGTGCTAGCGTCTCTCTTGAGTTGTGCAACACGAGCGTTTTCCATGGATTCCACATTTTGTGCTCATTCCTTGGTTGCACGACCCCATTTATCTATCTGTGTGTGTGTTTCCGTGTGCCATTCATTGCTATTGGTCTACTTGTTTCACTTGCGAATTTGTGAATCTCTTTCAACATTATTGACTCTTGCTAACATTTTGCATCAAATTTTTGTGCCACTATCCTCACCGAGCTACTCCATAAGCTTTGCTTGATAGGTGTGAGTGAACAAGTCCGGTACCAATTCCACTATTCTTTCATCTCACATTGAGTGAAACGGGATACATCCTCAACTTTGGGAAAAGGTAAATTGGTATTGTTTATCTCATTTCCTACTCACCTCTACTCGAGTCTTGTGATGGATAGGCAAGGCATTTCACCCTCGGTCTACAACAACAACGACGAGTTCGATGCCACGAACAACTCCAACGACGCCAAGATGAAAGCTCAAATGGAGGAGATCAAAGCCCTCATCAAGTCCTACAAGCGATCTTCCTCATCTTCGAGAAGACGCTCAAGAGCACATGCTTCCGAGCTACCTTCTCCGGCAAGATCACATCGGCATCGACACCATCACCACCACGAACGTGAAGGTCAAGAGCTCAACACCAACAATCGCTCAACGACTTCACCATCTCCTTTGGCATCTTCGCCAAGCGACTTCAAGGCATCTTCGCCTACGGACATATGGCATCTTCGCCAACAAGCACCTCAAGACTATGCTCAAGAGAAGCTCCCCAAGTTCAAGTCCGCGACTTCCACGAGCTACTAAGACCTCGACATCGACCACACGATTCCTTTCTATGGGACTCAAGAACCCGAGGAGTATCTCGAGTGGGAGCGCCTAATGGACGACTACCTCAAGCTACATCAAGTCCCTCCCGAAGATCAAGTGAAGTGTGCCACAAGAAACTTCCACGACTACGCATCCACATGGTGGCTTCACACACCTTCGGAAAGCTACGACATGAGTTGGCCCAAGACAAAGAGAGCTTTGTGGCGAGAGTTCGTGCCTCCAACCTACATGGAACAACTTCTACGCCAATTGGAGAACACCAACCAAGGATCTAAGTCCATCGACGCGTACTTCAAGGAGATGAAGAATGCCTTGCGACGAGCTAGCATGGACGACCCCATGTCGATGACGTTCCACTTCATGATGGGGTTGCACAACGACATCTCCAAGACTATCTTCCTCAAGAACTACAAGTCCCTCCACGACAACTACATTGGTGCTCTCAAGGCAGAACAAGAACTCATGAAGGCCAAGGCTTCTCCACCCCGAGCTCACTTCGCGACGACCAAGCTCCATGAGAACGAGCATGATGATAGCACCACCAAGATGTCCAAGCCTGACGAGCTCCAAGACGATGCTCCCAAGTTCGACTTCACCGCCATCCCTCTTTGTGGCATTGATGATGCCGAGTCTCCTTCGACTATTTTTCAAGACGGTGCGGCTACAAGTACGACTACGGAGACCCTCAAGGACCAAGCTTTGGAGGCGAGCGACAAAGTGGCGAGCAAGGATGATGCTTCCATCTTAGGAGGCGAGAGTGATGATGTGCCATCTTCGGCCTTCATCCACGGCGACGATGAAGAGATGATCGAGCATGGGATTTTCCCTTCAGTCATGGAGGAGAGTGATGATGTGCCATCTTCGGCCTTCATCCATGGCGACGGCGATAAGATGGTTGAGTATTTTACCTCGACCACGGCGACGTATGATGAATTGAGTGACTTGTGCCACCATATTGAGAGTGAGAGTGACCTCACCACTAGCCCCATATATGACGAGTTGCCCCAATTCCCATGTGAGGAGAGCCACAACCCCCACCACTTGAGTGAGATGAGTGACTCAACCATATGTGACATTGAGTGCACCTACCTTGAGGGAGTGAGTGAACCACCACATAGAGAGAGTGTGATAGTTGATAGGTTTCGTGAGGCCATTTGCATTTCTAACAACTTGACCTCTACCTCTATTGTGTCTTCTCATTTGGTGCTAGGTCCCATATATGATGACGCGCCGATACTCGACGACTTCATCCTCCCTTTGGACAAGACGATGGCCATGGTGGAATATGATGCACCCCCCACATGGTTCCATCAAGATGAAGATGACCACCATTTGGTCTTTCCCACCTCACCTACACCACTTGAGTGGAATGAACAAGGTAACATAGGTGAAGGTGATGCTCTAGTCCCACTAGTGGACATTCTTGACATTGATTGCTTACATGATGTTGATTCCCCTATTGACATGCTTCATGCTAGTATGATTTCCCCATACGATGATTTACCCATTTATGATGAATTTGATGATTCTCATGTGGAGTCTATTAGTTGTGATGCCATGTTACATAGGATTTCTTGTGATAATTCTTTAGGTCACATCATGTTTGACAATCCGCTTGACTTGTCATATGCTATGCATGAGATTCATCATATGTCCTATTTGCAATCTCATCGTAGTGACTATGCCTATGCCATTAAAATTAACCCAATTTGCACTTATGGCATAGATGACAATCACATGGTTATTGGCATTTGTTTTTCTTGTGATGATATTGATATGCTCCCTTTGCATCATTTATCTCATATGCCATGCCATGACCACCTAGCTTTGGATATGCATTGTTTTGGATGTTGTCCATTTTCTCCATATGATGTTTCCAATATTGCTCATGAGGAGACCCCCATAGTTTCCTCATACATGTTAGGAGATTCTGATTCATCCTATCCATTGCATGATCCCAATAGTTGGGTGCACAATATGCTCCCCATGAATGAAAATGTTATCAATGTGCCATATACTTGTGTGCTAAATTTGCATCCCCATCATGTCATACACAATAACTATTCTTTCATGATGGATGACATATTCTTATACCATGCATCAAATTTCTTTGAGCGATGCTTATCTTGTGCTAACTCACACATGCACATACACATCATGATGGATGATGTGTACATTTACCACGCGCACAATTTCTTTGGTTTGTGTCTCTTTTGTATAGGTACCCATGAATACTTGTCAACCTCACAATCCCGTGAGTTGACAAAACGAGCTCTAGAGAGCAACGATGATTTGGGATCCCATGGATTGTCTTTCCCACCGCTCTCTTTGCGCAAAGACTTCGCGCATTTCTTCTACTTGACCCTCACTTGGCTATGGGTTATTGTCCATTATATATCATTTGCCCATCTTTCCATGTTCACTTTGCATGATATTCTCATTCCTATGCCTTTGCCATGCATTTGTGACCCATGCTTTGCATTACACATGATGATTGATTCTAGTACTTGTATGTGTATTTGCAAGCTTGGTGGAGATATTGCTTGCTATTGCCATGTTTGCTTTGTGCCCCATGGCTATGATGATACTATGCTATTGCTTTGTGTTCGTGCTTGCGATATGTCATGTGCATTGCCTATGCCTATTATTTGCTCACATGACATGCTTGCCATGATTTCCTCTAGTATGTTGCATCTTCGCACTACTAGCTTGCACGACTTGATTACTATGATTGCTTGCCTTGTTGCATCACCAATGATTCATACTTGCTCATTTCATGCGGTTGATCACAACCATCTACATGCTTTGCACATGATTGTTATTGCTTCTTGTCTTATCTCTCCATATGTTGCCTCTCTCATGCTAGATGATTTTCCATGTATTGAGTGCAACAATGGTTATAGTCTTGCTCATGAGATTGCCCCCATAGCATTCTCACATATATTTGGAGATTTTGACATATTTCTTGTGAAGCATGCTTGTCTTTCCTCTTTGCACCATATACCTAGTGCCATGAATATTGTTGTTGTTGCATCATATTATTCATGCACTTGTGCTTCTAATGGTTATGTGCAAAAGATGAGAACCATCATGATGGATGATGTGTTTATCTACCATGCGCATACGTTCTTTGTTTTGTTGTGTGCATGTGTAGGATACTTGGACTTTGTGTCGACTTCCACTTCACGTGAGTTGACCATTCGAGCTCTTGAGAGCGAGCCACCTTCTACCACGACGTTTCTACATCATACTTGCTTTTTCTTCGGCATTGTGAAGGAGGCACAAGGACATGCTTTCAAGGTGATATCCTTCTCTTTTGAGAACCCCCATACCATGAGCATGCATATTGTGGATCATACTACTTGTGTTGCTTGCACCATGAGACTTATTTGTCATCTTGGACCCCTTGATTGCACACATGTTAGTGATATTGCTTCCATTCACGATTTTCACACTTCCATGCAGTACTAGGAAAAGGGCTATAGATGGAATGGCCACTAATGGCGCACCAGACATGTGGTGCGCCATTGCTATGTAGCAGTGGCGCACCGTGTGTTGGTGCGCCATTAGTGTGAAATACACTAATGGCGCACCAGACACGCGGTGCGCCATTAGTAACAAATTTTATTTTTTTTATTTTGCCACACATACTAATGGCGCACCAGGACATAGTGCGCCATTACTAGTTGTAACTAGTAATGGCGCACTAGCAACATAGTGCACCACTACAATATTTTTTTTATTTTTTACTTTTTTGCAAAACTACTAATGGCGCACCTGGGGCAGTGCGCCATTACTAGTTTAAGCTAGTAATGGCGCACTGCTCCCCCGTGCGCCATTAGTGTTTTTTGCAAAACTACTAATGGCGCACCACCAGCAGGTGCGCCATTAGTAACCAGGGTTACTAATGGCGCATTATGTGGTGGTGCGCCATTAGTAACCTGGGACGAGCTAGATATTTTGGACAGCCACACCTACCCACTCACTTTCCCCACTTCATTCTCTCCTCCCTCCTCCAAGCTTGCCTCGGCTGCCTCCTCCTCCTCACCTCATTTGCACCATAAATTCATCCAAATTACGTGGTTAAAGGCCCTTTTTTTGATAGGTAAGTAAGGGGGAAGCTATCTTTATGTTGTTCTCCCTCAATAACATGCACATGCACTTTTTATGTCCTAGCTAGATCTATGTATGTTTGTGGTGTTGCATATATGTTTGTGTTTGCAGGTACCGGTATTTGAAATGCGATAGTTGCCAATATTTTGCCGAAATGTTGATTCATTTCCGTTTCGGCGAGAATTTTGGCACTATGCATTCTTTTTGGTCCTATTTTTAGGGAAAGTCATGCCAAATTTTTTCTTGGTTTTAAAATATCGTTTTGCTCTACCCCGCAGGTGACCATGGTCCGCACGATGACCGAAGGCATCGTGAATAGGTTTTTGAGCTCCACGAAGGCCGAGATGCTTGAAAAGAACGAGACGAAGATAAGATGTCCGTGTCGAAGATGCAAGCTGAAGAGCCTTATTGCGGACCCGGATTCCGGGCAGGTGCGGGACCACCTGCTCTTGCGTGGTTTCATGGATGGCTATCGGTGGCAAGGTGATGAAGATGACTATGAAGTCGTCCATGGGGGTCGGGCAAGAAATGAGGATGGGCAGCAAGACAACCACCGCGGCTCGGGCGGGCGAGAAGACGAAGAATCTCCAGGACATGATCACGACGGTGATGCTGTACACAGTCATCATGTAGAAGATGCCGGACATGATGATGAGGAAGATGCGGGAGCAGACGAAGGGCATGATCATGAAGATGAAGATGCCGGCAGAGCAGACGACGATGGACCATCGATGGGCTGGGTGCAGGACCCTCATATTCAAGAGCTGCTTCTCAAGCAGACGGATAACGCAAGAGCTGCCGCCCGAGAGAAAGCCAAGCTGGATCAACTGGAGATAGACGCGGTTACTCCATTGTATGAAGGATGCAGGCCCGAGGATACCCGCTTGAAAGTAACGCTCATGGCTCTGGAGATGAAGGTAAAGCACAAAATGACCGACGCATGCTTCGACGAGAACATGTCATTCTGGCACGAACGTCTTCCCAAGGGGAACAAGTGCCCGACCAGTTTCGAGGAGGCGAAGAAAATCGTGTGTCCTCTGGATTTACCGCACGTGAAATACCATGTGTGCATGAACAATTGCATCATTTATCGGGACGAGCACACGGAGTCTACCATATGTCCGGTGTGCCTCGTCACTCGATACAAGAAGAGGAAGAAAGCTCCTCGAAAAGTGGTGTGGTACTTTCCGATCACTCCTCGTCTGCAGCGGTATTTTGCGGACCCTAAGGTAGCAAAGCTCCTGCGTTGGCACGCGGATAGGGAGGAGAAGAAGCGAGAAGATGACGCAAATGATCCGGAGATAAATAAAAAAGACAAGATGCTGAGTCACCCTAAGGATGGGAGCCAGTGGCAAGCGTTGAACTTCGAACACCCAGAATTTGGGAACGATCCAAGGAACATCGTGCTGGGTGTGAGCACCGATGGAGTCAATCCGTTTGGCAGCCAGAGAAGCACACATAGCACCTGGCCTGTGTTTGTGTGGATGTACAACCTTCCCCCCTGGTTGTGCATGAAGAGGAAGTACATTCACATGAGTATGCTAATTGAAGGGCCGAAACAACCAGGGAACGACATCAATCTGTATCTGGGGCTGCTGGAAGAGGAGCTAGACACACTGTGGAAAATGCCAGCCAATACGTGGGACGCCGCAGAGAAAGAATATTTCCCTATGAGAGCCACACTTCTCACGACGGTGCACGACTATCTCGGTTTCGGATATCTCGCGGGGCAGGTGGTCCACGGATTTTCTGGATGTGTCAGGTGCATGGATGACACAACGTATTGCCAGCTAGATAGAGATCCCAGGTCTTCGAAAACCGTGTTCATGGGACATCGAAGGTGGCTTCGCGACGATGACCCGTGGAGGAAACGCAAGGATCTGTTCGATGGTGAAACCAAACCCCGAAGACGCCCGCGTACGAGGAGCGGCGAGGAAATAGACGAGCTGTTGAAAAATTGGAAAGATTGCCCACTGCCGGCAAAGAAGCAAAAGGCGCCAGAGCCGGGAAAGAAGCGAAAGGCGTCAGAGCCACTGCTGAAGATATGGAAAACAAGGTCTGTTTTCTGGGACTTGCCGTACTGGAAGATCCACCGTGTGCCTCACAGCCTTGTTGTCATGCATATCACGAAGAACGTGTGCGAGAGTCTGCTTGGTACCCTGCTCAACATGCCAGAGAGGACCAAAGATGGGCCGAAAGCAAGGGCAGACTTGAAATCAATGGGCATCAGGGAGGAGCTTCACGCTAATGATGATGATGATGATGAGGCGAAGCAGGACACGGAAAGTCATCGCAAAGGCAAAAAGGCCAAGAAGACCGGAAATGACTTCCCTCCCGCGTGCTTCACTCTAAGTCAGGAGGAGATCGATCAGTTTTTCACCTGCCTCGTAGGAGTAAAACTTCCTTACGGTTACGCGGAGAAGATAAGCAGATACCTAGACTCAGTGAAGCAGAAGTTCAGCAGGATGAAGTCTCACAACTGTCACGTGCTGATGACGCAGATACTTCCAGTTGCAATCCGTGGGATCATGGACGCGCACGTCCGTGAAACGCTATTTGGCCTATGCATCTTTTTCGACGTCATCTCTCGGAAGTCGGTTGGCGTGAGGCAACTTAGAAGGCTACAGGAAGAGATCGTGGTGATACTATGCGAGCTTGAGATGTACTTCCCTCTCGCATTCTTCGACGTTATGGTGCATCTGCTGGTCCATATCGTGGAGGATATCATCCAACTCGGGCCGACGTTCCTGCACAGCATGATGCCGTTCGAAAGGATGAATGGTGTCATCAAAGGATACGTTCGCAACATGTCACGTCCAGAGGGAAGCATAGCCAGGGGCTTTCTGACCGAAGAGTGCATCTCCTACTGCACGAATTATCTAGGCATCGAGAACCCCGTTGGTCTGCCCGTCAACACGCACCTCGGCAGGCTCGCTGGATGGGGTCACCGTGAGGGTCGCCGCGAAATGCATGTCGACTTCGATGGTCGACTCGCCGACTTTGAAAGAGCAAACGTAGTCGCGCTACAACACATAGACGTGGTCGATCCTTGGGTGGTAGAGCACAAAACGTTTATTGAGAAGACGTACAATGACCGAGGCCAACAGAGGACAGACGGAGATATAATCAAAGAGCACAACTCATGTTTCATGCATTGGTTCAAGAGAAGCTTCTGTCGTACCCTTTACATGAGGATTCTTCCGCGGAAGAACAACTCATATTCGCCTTGTCACAGGGCGCCGAGCACAACCTGATGACGTATGAGGCGTACGATATCAACGGCTACACATTCTACGTCGAGGACAAGGACATGAAGAGCGATGGTTATCAGAACTCCGGGGTAACGATGGAATCCTACACCGGTAACGACAAGGATAGATACTACGGAAGGATCGAGGAGATCTGGGAGCTGAGCTACGCCGGAGAGAAGGTCCCGATGTTCCGTGTCAGATGGGCCAAGAGCGTCATAAAAGAAGACCGGTATTTCACCACCATGGTTATACCCGAAGCCAAATCCAAGACCGCAGGCGCGAACGTCACCGCGAAAAATGAGCCATGGGTACTGGCTTCCCAAGTGGACCAATGCTTCTTCATTACCGACCCATCAAAGCCCAGTCGTGTTGTCGTGAGGAGAGGCAAAAGGAAGATCATCGGAATGGATGGAGTCGCCAATGAGCAAGACTTCGACAAGTACGGCGACCCGAAGATGGAACATGACGACGACGATGAAGTATTAGCATACACCACAAGAAGAAGCAGGACCACCCTACCCAAAGGACGTCCGTTCAAGAGAAGAACTCCATTTACGAAAAATAAGGGCAAGAAGATTGTGAACAGATAGCTAGCTAAGATCGATTTTATTTAAATTGTAGCCTTCATTTCGATTGTATTTCATGGGCACCATCTCCCCCGCTCCACCGGCCGCCGCCGCCGACCCCCCGCACCCTCCCCCACTCCACCGCCGCCGACGACCCACCGCACCCTCCCCCGCTCCACCGGCCGTCGCCGACGACCCCCCGCACCCTCTCCCCCGCACCCTCCCCGGCCCGCTCCACCGTCACAAATGAATGCAACTAAATTTGCAAAAAAAAGCAAATTTGATTATATTTTCAAATAACAAATTTGATGATATTTTTTAAAAAATCATTACTGTTTTTATTAAAAAAATATTACTGTTATGATTTAAACAAGTTTGAACATATTTAATCACAAATAAATATCAAACAGCATTTTAAATGCATAAAAACAAAAATTGGGGAGCCTGGGAATCGAACCCAGGACCTCCTAGTGTGTGTGCTGCGTGCTGACCAGTCGGGCTAGTAAGTAAAACAAAATTCTAATGGCGCACCAGGGGGAGGTGCGCCATTAGAATCGACGTACTTATGGCGCACCAGGGGGAGGTGCGCCATTAGAATCGACGTACTTGTTCCCCTCGCACTGTCGCCTCCCTCCCTCCCTCGCCAGATCCCCCACTCGACCCCAACCATACGCCGCCGCCCCCTTGCTCTGCCCCCTCCGTCCGTCGCGCCTGCACGTCGTCCGCCGCTGTGGTCTTGCGCTGCCTCGACGCCGCCGCCCCGACCCCCGCCGGACTCCACCCCCG
>NC_057805.1:205871994-205929056 GCF_018294505.1 Triticum aestivum
CCTCCCTTCCCCCATCCCCCTAGCTTCTCCTCCTCCTCCTCTCACCACCCATGCCTTCTTCTGCTCGGAAGGTCAAGAAGGCGGCCAAGGACGCCGACGACATCACGGGCCCCTTCCTCCGGATCGCCGCCCGCAGCCTCCTCGACGCCGGCGTCCTCTAGGTGATTCCTCCTCTCTCCTCCCCTCCTTCCCCCTAGGTTTCTCTCCCCGCCGGCGTCCTCTAGGTTTTTCACGATGTACACTCAAAACTAATGACTCTGAATCTCTGCTACTGAAAATCATACATTTCAGATATGACACTGTTTGGACATTTGCAAAATCCAGTGCTTGTGTATCTGCTGTTTGGATTAACAATTATGAATAGCACATCCTAGGACATGAACTAGAATTATGAACAGGACATCCTAGGAGTAGACGAACATTTTGTGGTTCTGCTAGGACTTGCTCCAGATTTTTTAACCCTAGGATTTCTTTTCTTTTAGTTCTTTTCTTACAGAAAATTTACTGAAAATTCAGAAACTTGGAGTAACCTGTGGACTGTACTTTTGTGATCTCCTACTCCTTAATCTTACTACTACAAGCACAAGCAGTACAAATAAGGCTAGAATTTACTCTGAATTTTGACAGTAAGAAGAAGAATGAAAATGCAAGGAGTAAATAAGAATAAGAATAAGAATTTTACTTATGATATGATGATGAGGCAAATCACTAGCAGACAACTGCCAAGAATGCAGGACTATTTTACTCTGCCTAAGAATATGCATGTCTTGTTTTCTGGTTATGGATATTGTGTAGTACTACATATCTTGTTTTTTTGTAATATAATGCTTACCAAAGGTTTCAATATTTTGTTGTTACCATTGTTCTTTGAGCATAATTCTTTTTCATTTCCTACTATCCTTATTCTAATTCTCTTAAATTGCTATGTTGTGTGTAATAGAATTAGATCTTGGATCTGCTAGTGGACTTTGGGAGTTTGTTTACCTGGCACCATTCAGTCAAGTAGCCATTCATGTGAACTTTTATTTTGTCCATATGAAAGCAGAGGACCATATGGTCTGTGGCCTTTTCATCCATCATTTACACTGTGAATCCAACACCAGTGGTGCTGCTTTGTTTCTGTGATCACATTGTGGTGCCCGGCACATTTTCCCCATCACTTCGTTACCCTTTTCTCCTGAAATGTTGATTAATTTCCGTTTCGGTTGAGATTGGGGCCCTCCTAGGTCAAGAAAATTAGCAAAGGTCATGCCCAATTTTCTTGACCTAGAAGGTGCCCGATTCTCAACCGAAACAAAAATTAATCAGCATGTCTCTTGACATCATCCAATAGTAGTGATCTAGTGCTTTAGTGGTTGGATTAGTTTAGTATTTTTTCACACACTCAGACACCCTTGCTTGCCATGTGTGTGAGAGAGATAGTGAGAGGAGACAATAAGAAGGGGGTTAGGAAGATGTTGCCTGCTCATCAAAGCTAACCATCTCCCCCTTTTCACCCCTTTTCCTTTCTCTTTTGTGGGTTGCAAGGAAGCTACTGGTTCCATCCCACAACACCTAGCAACAACACACTAACAGGTTCCATCCCAAAACACCTAGGCAATATCACAAACATCTTTCAATTGTTCCTTGACAATAACCATCTTTTTGGCATCATTCCTCGAGAATTAGGTTATTTGGTCAACTTAGAGATCTTGTTCCTTGACAATAACCAACTTTTTGACCAATTTTTTTTCCTATTTAGAGTGAAACATGGCCCACAACGATGAGGCCGGCGGTTCGGGCAGCAAGCAATTCTGGGAGCTGTCCCAGGAGATGGAGGAAGAACCTCACCGCTATGAGGACGCCGTGGAAGACACCGATCCTGACTACACAACCCCTAGTGGCGTCGGGGATGACACCACTGATGGTGCCGCCGAGGATGCCACCACTGATGATGGTGGCGCACGCACAGATGGCAGCCAACCGAAGAGGCAACGGAAGGACCGGCGCCCGAACGTGCTCGGCACCGTCAAGGAGGAATTTACTGAAGTGAACTCCGACGGGCATCCAACGGCGCCCAAACATGTAGTCAAGGGGTACTCGGTTCAGCTCAGGTGCATTCTCCGGAGCACCGTCTCGATCAACACCGAGAACCTAAGGCATAAGGACCGAGGGAATTTGCGCTGCCTCCTCTTCACGAAGCTGCACGAACGATACAAGTTCCCCAATGAGTTTGCAAACACACGCCTCTCAGGGAATAAAGTGAACAGTGCCGCCCTCACAAGGATGAGCACGGCCCTGTCTACATGGAGAAGCACGGTGAAGGCAATGATTGAAAAAGGTGATAGTTATGAGAAGATCAAGGCGAAATATCCTTTGATGAGCGAAGATGACTACAAGGAGTTCAAGATCAAGTGCGAGAGCAGCGCAACCTCCGAATCAAGTCAGTGGGGGAAAGAAATGCGGCAGTTGAACATAGGGGTCCACCAACTCGGTCCCGACGGTTATAGATTGGCGGAGCCTATATGGGACAAGGAGGACGCGGAGCGTGCCGAGCAAGGCCTACCGCCCCGCTTCGAGAAATTCCCTGACAAGCAGACCAGGAACTTTGTCAGGGCTCGGTACAAGGAGGACCCGGTAACAAAGGAGCTTACCACGGATCCGAAGACCAAGGCGCTTGAGAAAGTTCTGGTAAGGAATACACCCCCGCGTAATTAGCTACATATATGGTTGCATTCTAGTTAATGAAGCCAAATTTCTAAATGGTTCACATTCCTTCCGCAGGAGGCTGAAAGCAGTAGCGCGGGGTCATCTCAGAGCTCCCCTTTTGACACCCCTTTAAATAGGGCGTTGAACGTAATGAAAAACAAGGATAAGCTCAGTAAGCCGTCGTCAGCTGGTCGTGTGGCCGGCAAAGGCTTGTCCACAAAATGGTCGTCATACTATACCGCTGGTGGGCGAACGGAGAAAAAGACCAGCTCGGAAAGCCAGTCGCGCGAGGTTCAAGAACTCAAGGCACAAGTGGCGCGGATTCCGGAGATTGTCCAAGAGCAAGTGCAACAACAACTGGGAACGACGCTCACCGCCATTATGCCTACCTTGATTCAGGGGCTGACGATGTGGATTGCGGGCGGCCAACAGGGGCCTCCCCCGGTTCCCAGCTTCACGGCCAGCAACTCGCACAACGCGCAGGCGGCGCCATTGGTGTCTCCGGCGGAGGCGGTATTCGTGTCTCCGGCGCCGGCACAGGCATTGGAGCTTAATGCACCTGGGTGTACGCCGGCCGGCACCTCGCCAGCAAGCGGCCCCTCCGTCAGTTGCACGCGCACGCCCGCCGTTGGCGGTGCCTCGACATTAGCCGAGCTCGAGGGCATCACGGTAACTAAGCCTCTCGGCCGATGACTTCATCTCCTTGCCTTTGACTGGGAATCCCTGACGCCCTACATGTTTTCGTAGGGCGCCACCGATGTTCCTTGCACTCTCCTGCACTTCGTGAGCGGCGAGTTGGTCGATGTCGCCAAGGGCAGAATCGTTCAACCGGGCAACCGCGTGTTCCACGGTAATCCAATGCCACCCACCTTCTATATGGTTGAACTGGTTCGGGTACTGCCAGGCTGCGACGAGTTGTTACCTCCGATTCGACCCGCTGGGGCCGACGAAGATGATGTGATGACCCTCAGCTCCTGTGTAAGCTGGCCCCTGCTTTGGCCGAAGAGCCAGATTCGTTTGGGGGCGGGGGACACCACCCCACAGACAAGACCGCCAGTCGTGCCAGCGCCAAGCCATGGCAAGAACGCCGCAACGCTACCGGACCTGCCGGACATCCCTATGGCACAGGATCCGAACATGCATATGGCACAGGATCCGGACGACGACGACAACGACGACGGTACATTTACCAACGTCGATAAGTACTTTGCCGAACATGGGTACGGTGACGAGTTCTGCGGGCCTCCTTCTCAAGAACCCAACCCTCAAAAAGACGACCGCGATCTAGCTGGTACGGCGGAGAAACCCAATTGCAACAGGCGTCGTCTGGCGTTCAGTCTCAGGAGACGCCTCCAGCTGCCGCCTTCACCGAGCCTCAGATAGCTGAGGTGCCAAATATTATCAGCCCCAACACGCTCAAGAAGGCGGTCTGTGAGCAGAACTCGATCCCATTACAGCAGATCAAGAAGAAGGGACGGAAACGAAAGACTAACAAGGGCGCCACTGTGAGCCAACCGGCACCGAGTATGATCCGTGCTCAGGACGGACCACCTTCACCTAAGGATATCTCGAGGAGGGTGCATGTGGCGGGTAGGCCGATGCTACCGACAATTATGCTCAATGCTGCAACCGGTGCTATGCAGAGTCTGCATGACAGTGTTCTTTCTTTGGAGAAGCGGCGTCTCAGAGAGAATGATGTGGCATACCCGGTTTTCGTGGCCAAGGTGCCAGAGGGCAAGGGCTTTGTGGATAGCGCCATCGGGGGTACGATCGTCCTGCGATTTGATGACATCTTTGCTATGCTTAACCTTCATCCGCTGCACTACACCTTCGTTCGGCTGTTTTCGCTGAGTATGGAGATGCGGATCATTAGAGACAAGACCCCGGACATTGTGATAGTCGACCCCTTCTACATGCGTGCCAAGATCTTGGGCAGCGCTGGGGACCGGCAAGTCGCGAGTTCACACCTCGAAGGCGTCATTCTGGCAATCCCAGATAAGGATAACTTCCTCGTGCCTTACTTTCCCGAGTAAGTAATCTCCTAACCGCCCCGTAACATATGATTTCTTAGATTTCGATCGTTCTTTTTTTTCTAACATTCCGTGTTCTGTGCAGTGACACACATTGCACACTCATCCTCTTAAGCCCGAAATATTCCATGGCCACGTATCTCGACCCGGACCGTGACTCCAAGATAGACTACACAAATATCAAGAAAGTTCTTGATGATGCTCTCCCTGGCTACGCCGCATCTGGAGGCACCTTTAAGAGGCCAGTTCGTAGGTACGGCAGGCACGTGTTCACCCACAATACGACGTTCCCCTGCGTCAAGCAGCCGCCTGGCGGTCAGAAGGATGCCTACTACGCCCTCCATCACATGCGGGCGATCGTGCGGGACCATAATCACCTTCTGCTACCAAATAATCTCAAAGATTGGGCCGCAAGCTTGGGGGCAATCCAGGACGCGGACATCCGACAAGAATTCTTTCGCATCCAGTCGGAGTTTGCAGAAATCATCCATCAAGATGTCCTTCGTACCTCGGGGCAGTTCTACCTCAAATTTCAACCGTCCAACAGCGAGATAGACACAACGCTACAAATGCAGGCTGACAACGCCCGCGACTTCATGACCATCACGACAGACGGCGGCTTCATCCACGCTCCGGTCCCATGAGTCGAGTCGAAAGTTGTGATGCTATGTGTAGTTCTGAAAACATTCATTAGCTAATGTTGTAATTAAACTGTAGTGAACTTGTATGTCTCTTTGGTTTGGACAGTCGTTCAACTTAGATGTAATCGATGCTATTTGTTAGTAGGACCATGAATCGTGCTATTAATGTCTTGCTTTTCTCTTCCGATCCTTTTGTTGCATACTTATATATTGCTTATGTATTGTCTGTTGTTTGGCTAGTGCATAGAGATGCCGTCGTATGTCGTGTACAAGGGTAAGGTTCCTGGAGTCTACGACGACTGGGAGGAGTGTCGGAGACAGGATCACCGTTTCAGCGGTAACAGTTACAAAGGGTACACCACTAGGGCGGAGGCGGAATCTAGATACGCGCGCTATCTAGCGGGAGAGAGGAGGGAGCGTTGGAGGAACCGGATGAAGACCAGTTTCATCGCGATGATGCTCATCGTGATGACCGCATCTCTCTTCTATGTGATGGTAGTTTAGATGATCGATATCGACTTGTAATGTGAAGACAAACTCGCTACTCGCGGTCTCGAGACTTGTAATGTTCTATCTTCGTTCGGTCTTTTGAATTCGGAGACTAATATGATGAATTGTATTCGGAGACTAATCTTCTATTGTATTCGATGAATCTGCTGTTGCTGTGTCCTGCTGCTTATTTTCTGTCCAATAATATATTTTGTAATCTGTGCAAAAATCAGAAAAGAAAAAAAATCCCTAATATACATACTAATGGCGCATCACGCCAACGTGTGCCATTAGTATGCCAAAGGATACTAATGGCGCATCCCAGAGCAGTGCGCCATTAGTATGCCAGAGGGTACTAATGGCGCATCACCCAGCAGTGCGCCATTAGTATGCCGAAGGATACTAATGGCGCATCACACTACAGTGCGCCATTAGTATGGCAAAGCACATGGGTATATATGGCCCCCTGGGAGGCATACTAATGGCGCACCGTGGCCTATACTAATGGCGCACTGCCTGGTGCGCCGTTAATATACCAGATACTAATGGCGCACCAGTGATGCGCCATTAGTAAAAAATACTAGTGGCGTGGTACTAGTGGCGCACCAGTAGTGCGCCATTAGTAGGCAAAACTGGTGCGCCACTAGTAAGCCTTTTCTAGTAGTGATGCATCCTGATATATATGCCTTGTGTGTTGCATCCAATTCTTGGATTACTTGCTCCTATCACATATTTGGTTGCAACAATGTCATTACTTCACATATGCCATGTCCCATTGCTTGTCCCATGATTGACTTGATTGCCTCGCACATGATGAACAATTGCTCTTTCTATTGTGTTGAGTGCCATACTATCTTCACTACACCTTATGCATGTTATGCTTGGATTGTCTTGAACTTGACCGATGTGTTTAGACACTTCATTTTATTTGGTGTTGTGAATGATTCTTATGCCTACCATAGACCTTTCATTGAGCAATTTGTGAATGCTTGCTATGACCTTGAGGTAGATGCTTGTTCTCTTGTCACACATATTTGCATCACTACCTCACATTTACATGCTTGTCCCCATGATATCTTTGCTTGTGCTCAATTTATGTGCTTACATGCCATGACACAATCACTTGTCACACCTTATGCCATGCTTGATGACGACACTTGTTTGGTGAATCACCTCTTGAATGCTTGGTTTTGCACTAACGCTAACCACATATGTTTTTCCAAGTGTTTGTTGTTTTTGCTCCTTTCGAAGGAATCACTAGACGGTGCGACATTGGAGAGTGCCCATTGTGAGCTTGAAGATGATGAGTACTTGGTGAACGTCCACTCCTACACGGCGAAGCCATCTCTTTCCCATGGTGATTTGGTTTTCGATCCGAGGTCCGATCTTTACCAAGGGAGGGGAGATGATGCGGAGCATCCTACGGACATCACCATGTCAAGAGTTCATTTGGCGAGTGACACATGTGACATCTACTTCACATACACAAAGGTGAATCATCTCCTTTGCACGTGCTCACTTGACACCTTCGAGGATGGTATACTACTTGACACTCCACTTGTGTGCATGCATAGGTATTGTCGGAACACTACGGAGGACGAGGAGGAGTGCGAGCGCCAAGGAACACCTACACCATCCGCGAGGGAAGCATGGAAGAGAAGATGGAAGAAACGGAGCTGCTACATGCCACAGCCACCGGACGACCGATCGGGACCGAACGTCCGACGCCTGGAAGCCGCACCAGCCAGAAGGCCCAGCCAACGACAGCTACAACACCTCCCAGCGAGCGGACGTCCGACCCCCACCGGACAAACGGTAATATTATACGGAAGTCCGAAGATATCGGACGACCGGTGTCCCTTCACAGAACGGATTCAGCGGACGTCCGACGATTACCGGACGACCGGTCGCTCCTGAGACACCGGACGACCGCTACCCACCGGACGACCGATCCCTGCTTGTGCGCAGCCGCGGGCCTTTGGCCTTGTATCTCTCTCCCACTTACCCCTTCGTGGCTTAGACTATAAATAGACCACCTCCACCTCCTTTCTAGGGTTAGCAAAGTGATAGCTCATTTGATAGAGAGCTTTGCTCCTTGTACCACTCTACTCTACTCTTGACAGAGAGAGAGAGAGACTACCACTCCCATGGAGTTCAAGACCTCCATGTGAGAAGATCCTACGGGATATGTCCAAGACCCCTCACGCGAAGATCCTCCTAGGATATCATCAAGACCTCAACTCCTCCAAGGATTGGGATGAACGCTACCTTGTATCTTTCCCTTTGTTGTTCATGTACCTTGTGGATCTTGTGTGTTTGATTGTCTAGTGGATGTGTGATTGGACTTGTTCTTGAGTGTTTCCCCTTGTGATTTCTCTCCGTTCTTCCCCGTGTTCTTCGAGGGATCCCGCTCTTTTCGTGAAAGATCGGCCACCTAGTGTTCTACCCTACATCATAAAGCTAGGCGGATAAATAGTTCCTTATAGTCAAGCGGACCCACGCTACTACTTGTTCGAAAGACATGCACACCATTGAAATAGTCCATCTATATCAATATACACAGAGAGGGAATAATTTTTTTACAAGAGAGGAAATAGTTCATCCATCCATAATGCCCTGCTGCTGGTGCAGCATCTTCTTCTTCTTCTTCTCATTTTCTATGGGAGACGACTTCGCAACAAGCTCTCTGGACCTTGCAGCTATCTCGAAACTCACACGGGCATCGAGGGCAACATATTTTATCCGCTCGTACGTCAAGGGATAATTCTCCCATATAGACGACCTTAATGCCAGCGTCTCATCACCCTTCTGAAGATTTGTTCCGAGCACAAAATTTGCTACGTTGAATAGGGATGGTGTCGGTTTATCACAATCTTCTACAGGAATTTTTATTTTGGTTTGTACGTCAGCGATGCTTTTCAAATCAAGGCTTACGGCTCCAACTTCTGTTTGTCCCCTGCGATGGCTGCCCCACAGAAGTATATGTTCTCCCGAGACAAGAAATCTTGAAGCTCACCTGGTATGGTGGGCGCGTGTATGATGTGGTACACCAAAACAACATCTTCGAGGCACAGCTGAAGGACGGCGGCGCGTTGGATCTTCCCTGTGGCATGCTCCGTGTACTCTGCATCGAGACCGATGACCTTCATCTCCACCTTTTGGAGGGAGTTGGATACATTGTTGATCCACTTCCGAACAACCCTTGGGTGGTCGGTGACTGTGGCAACTATGCTCAACGAGCCTTCGACGAGGACATGTTGGACGCTAAAAACCTGCATCTCGATCTCTTTCGCCATTTGGAACCGCTGGACCGGAGGGCTATGGTTTGGAGAATTAGGATTAGATGGCTAGTCTAACTAAAGAAGATGATTATTTATAGGGGCTTCGGAATTACTCCCGGAGGATGTGAAGAGGTTAAAACAATGTGAATGTAGTGTGGTTTGGATGCAAATGAAGATGAAGGAGTTGTGAAGAAGCCGAGGAAAATTGGTTCCAGAGGGAGAAGTAAATGGGAGAAGTGGCCTGCAGGCAGTAGATTAGACGGCTAGGTAGACTAAACGAAAAGGCTACGCGGGTAGACTGAGGAGTGGGGCCTGTCCCTGTATGTGCCCATCCTTCTAGCGCTACATGTGCCACTTCCTAGCTGAGGTCACTCTTTCGAATCATCGTGGCGAGACATTTTATGATTCCTTTTTATTTCTGCACCCCTCCTGACAGGTGGGACCTATGCAAACGGATAAAAAAAGTGTGTCGTAGCTAGTTCGGATGGATATTAGCGCGTGCGTGGGAGACACAACATTCTCTAGTTAAGGAATATGTGGTTATCCTCAAAAAAGAAAAGTCCTTCTTCGCGCTTCCGCATGCAGAAGAATTTGGTTCTGCTCGCAATATGGATGATACCTGGAGGATGAAGTGAACCCAGAGGTAAGCTAGCACGGGAGTACTACTCATGTTCCTACTACTCCTACTACTAGTAGTAGTACAACTGTGGTACACTTGATGGTCAAAATACTATTATTCATCCGGTCCTCACAGTGAAGTGACAAGACCCTGCACCCGAGGTGACACCAGTCCAGGCGGCGTGTCCAGGCCAAAGTCAGCCTCACCTTGTGCACTATGCAGTCACTGTCACCGCCGCTGTATAGCAAGCCTCGCCTCGTCTCCCTCTCCCCTAGCACCACTCCATCTCCATCTCCATCTCCATCTTGCCGGAGATCCTGAGGTCACTCTTCATCATCTCACTGTGCCCCCGTGTACCCTCGCCTCGCTCGCCTCCCCCAGTACCACTATTCCTTCGCTAGCCACTCTAGCACCGAGAGACTTCTCCCCCGTAAATCAAGGCCCCCAAAACCCCACCTTCCAAACTCCACCATGGCCGAACGCGAACCACGCGGCATCCATATGAGCCGCGATTGGAGGAATCTCCCCAGTGACATCCTCGACCTCTATTGTTCGTGTATGGATATGTTGAGCACCCTGCGGCTAGCTGCATGCTCGAGGGGCATGCACACAACCATCTTCGAAGCGAGGCCTAAGCTTTTCAAGACACCCTGCTTGCTGCTATCTGGTCTTGCGAGATTTGCTCACCATGGTATGGAGGTGTACATGATGCCCCTCGACTTCAATCCGACCTCCATTAGCCGAAACTTCTTTGCAGGTATGTAGTAGGTCGCCGTACATCATTTCCCTCGACTTCGATCCGATCACCATCGCCCGAAACTTCTTGCAGGTATGTACTGGGTCGGCATGAACTCCCACTGGATGGCTGCCGTCAGAGAAGACGGGAAAAAGTTGGTGCTCGTGAACTTCCAGACCTCCCATGAGATTATCCTTCCTCCGTTGGATGATACAGAGTTTTACCGTCGCGGTCTAAGTCATCTAGATTACGTCATCAGTTGGACGCACCCTGTTTTGCAGAAGATTGTAATCTTCCAAGTGCCCACATGACATGCGGATTACGCAGACTTCAAGCTAATTGCCTTGTTCGACAAGGGACTCGCCTACCTTTCCGCCGGTGCCTTCTTTAGCTGGAGACAACTCAGCTTGCAGTGGATCGTCGTCAAAGCTGATACACACTTCTGCGATGCTATTGAACACAATGGCATCATCTACCGGATCGACGAAGCAGATGGCACCATGTATTGCTGGGACGGCGCGTGTAAGTTGTTTCCGTCTGATGTTAATGATGACGCCATGACACTGTTTGAACTTTTTGTGATTACATATCCCTGTTTGAGCAGAATTTGAGTAGAACTATGGCATAGAGACGCCATAAATCAGCTATATTTGGAATGAGTTAATTCATGCGATTGTGACCATGTCATTACAGCCAATTTGTACCCCTGAATAATCAAACGATTAGGAAGATGTTGATATTCTCCTTATTTTATAGTAATCTATATACTACTAAATATGAGTGTGTATCAATGGCCATGTTAGTTTCCTCATTTTCATGATGTAGAAACATGCATCACACTGTTGGTTTCATCTAACCATGCATTAGGGAAGTAAATGTGCATATGGAGAACTCTATATTTGGAAGTAGTGAAATCCTGTAATGCTTACCATGTGTACATACCTATGTTCACCCTTCAGCTATCAATGGCTAGAATAATATGATCACAAAAAATTTGCCCACAAAGCATGAGTATATAACAATGCATGGTATGTTAGTTTCCTTGAAGAATTTGTTTGTGAGGACAGAACATGATTACATAACATGCATGACATGGTAGTTTCCTGTGAAGAATCGATTGTGAGATAACATGAGTATAATCATGCATGGCACTTCTATATTTTCGAACCCAGAATACATTTCCCTGTATTTTCCTCCCAGTTCCAACAGGGACATATCAATGTTGTTTCTTGCATTATCCTACTCATACTCTGAACAATGCTGATCTTACATTAACAATGCATGTCCTTTTTGATATGATGTAGTGTCCCTACAGTTACTGCCCTTTGTAACCACACCACCTTTGCCAAAAACAGGGAAGAACAACTGGTTCCTCGCTCGATCAGACGACGGCAAAAGACTGATGATCATTCGGACACATGAGTCAGAAAAGTTATATTGCAAAAACCCCACTGTATGTAAGCACCCTGAAATATGTGAGTATCCGGACAGTGGCTGTTACGTCTATGAGCAGGATACCAGCTTGTTGGGGCATTCAGGATTTTTGAGTTGGAGGCGGGTAAACAGCCTTGGTTCACACTCTCTATTTCTCAGACTCAATTATCCGATTAACAAGGAGATCACCGTTGGCAAGGACCTTGATGGCAGAGAGGCTCTGTTTGCCATGGAAAACTATGTCTACACGGCGAGCCCTAGGAGTTCGGGAGCAAACTCCCCTGATTGTCAATGATTTTACAACCTACAGCCAAAAGAAGGTGAGAGTGACAAAGGCATCTGCATTAACTTTGATCCTTGGATGTGTCGAGTCCGGCGGGCAGTGATGTGGTTCAAGACTTCAGGTTGATAGGTAATTGGGATGTTGTGTTGAAACGGTGGAGTACTGGTGTCTCCGGATCACTGATGGCTGAACAGGGGCTGTAAATTATGATGGTGTTGGATCATCCCTCTTCGAATGACTTGTTTTCTTTGCTGCTTGTTCTGGATGGGTAGTTCTCTCTATTGTTATGCATATTCCGTGTCATTTGGTCATCCTCGTCTATGTCACACTTACTATGTAATAGTTGCCTCTATTAGAATGTGATTCTCATCTGGATCACGAGAGTCTGAGCGCTGCAGATGGGTGCGTTTTGGTGGTGCAGCAAGACTTCTTATGAACTATCATGTCTTGTTGTTTATGTCAGTAGTAGTCACTAGTCAGTGTCTGAATGTTGTATATATCGTTGTTTCGAACTGTTTATTGTCTTGAACTGCTAGTGGGCTAAATGAGGGCATCACCATTCTCCAGTGTTCAGAGTATATCTCCTTTTTTCAAGTTAGAATTTGAGCTCGGTGTCTTTTCAATGATGTACACTTGTTTGGGCCAGTGAGGTGTCGTTGAATATGGGCCGAGTAGTAATGCAATGCCAAATAGGTCAATTATGACTCTCGGTCCGGGCTCTCAAAAGATCCTCAAAAAAGGCTGGGCTCTCAAAAAATGAAAGAATAGGGACTCTTAGGCCGATATGTGTTTTCGTGTGCTTGCGCGCCGAGAGCATATTGGCACGTGTTCGAAATTCATGCTACCTTTTCATCCCCAATCTCCCGCCCCTCCCCCACCTCTGGAATCTCGATTCATACTCCAGTTCCCCCAAATCCCCCTCCTGTACTCCATGTACTCAAGCACACTATCATGTCGCCGGTCAATCCGGGTCTCCGAGCCGGAGATCCTGAGGTCCGTCCTGCCTTCGGGCGCTGCGTGCTGTCACTCAACAGTGGCATGGCGGCGCTTGATGACCAGTTTGCCGGCAAAGTGCTGATGGTACCCATCAATGGCGACCGGCCTCCCGTCTCTCCGGACGACCTTGTCAAAGCTCTTGGCATTGCGCACGGCATCCAAATAATTGACTTGCTCGTCGAAGTCTGTCCGCCACCGGCTGATTTCTTCGTCAGGTTCCGGACAACTTTCGACTGCAGTCGTGTGTTCGAATCTTCCCGGCGTTTGTTCTGCAATGGCGCGCTGGTGACCTTTCATCAATGGCACCCAGGATGGGGCTCGGTGCCCACTGAGCTTGAGTTTTTAACAAAGCTTACCGTCCACGGCATGCCTCGACGTGCTTGGAACAACGAGTCCATGAATGAGCTTATCAACGACCTTGGAGGTGAGCTCGTAAGTATGTTTGTTCCTCCAGACAGCTGGGCTCTGACGGTTATGGCATGGATGAAGAAGTCGTCCACCATACCGAAGGTGATTGGTGTTGAGATGTTGGTGCAGGAACCGGGGTCGTACTATTCGTCGCCACCAAGGTCGCTGCGGACCATGTTAGGGATGTACCTGTATCGAGTGTTCGTGCATGTCGAAGAAGTGGTCAATCCATCAACTGAAGTCTTGCCGCCGCCGCTGGTGACCAGGTCCATCGACGACGTCCATTACAGGAGTCAACGTCAGACTTTCCCTGTGTTGGTCGGAACGATGGATGGCACAGGGCCTACTCCATCGCGCGACGGAGGCCACTGCTTCTTTGGGAGAAGAGGCAGAGCTGGCTGCCTGGATGTGCTCTAATTTGAGGTAACAACTGAATCTTGTCAGATATTGTACTAGTTAAATTTGAGCTATGGGTGTGAAGCACTAATGTGCCAGTACATTTGATTGTGACCTGTTCTATTATTTAACCTGAACTTTTTTAGAAAGGGCTCTACATCAACTTAATGTTCTAGCAGAACTTATATATTGTGTTGTCTGTCTATTTTCTTTGCACAGCATTCAAGATATTTCCCCGTCAATGATAAAGATGATGAACCGTTATGTACGAGTTCGTTGGTTTCAACATAGCCCTACCCGTAGCGATCCGCTGCTTCCACCCTGATTGTGCCGCCTGTGTGAAATTTTTGTATGCAAGTTCGGTGTGCTATGATGTTCTATATGATTGTGTCAACTATATAAGTTTTCACTGAGCATCATCAATGCATATGACTGAAAGATGTATTTACGAGCATCGACACGTTGAACTATGGGTCTCTCTCTCTTTCACACACACACACACACAAACACACACACACACACACACATGCACAAGTGGGACCCGTTGAATTATTCCTTCGCTCATGACAGCTTTTAATTAGGTTCCACTGTACTCTAACTTTTTTCTTAAGTTATTAATTGAGCTTAGTGACTTCAAAAAGTTGTACAGAAGCCTTGTTTGGGCCTTTTCGGCGCCGCTGAATGTGGGCTAAGTAGCCATGTAAGGTTGTACTGTACTACACAAGCCTTTTTTTAAACATCAGCAATGCAACTAGGTCGATAGTTGTACACAATCCGGGTCAACTTGTTATTCTCCGCCCCGCTGGGCTCCAAATCTTTCCTAGGAGGGATGCATTAGGCTTAACAAGAAAATGGGCTTTAAGAAATAATAAATGGGATATAATTATAAAAAATGGGTAGTAACTAAAAAAATGCACCAAAAACGTAATTAGTTCCTAAAATATTACTTTTGGATTTTGAAATTTTAATTTCATTAATTGTTGCGCGCGTAATGTTTCGTTGGATTTTTACGTAATACAAAATTATATTGAAATTGTATTTAATCTGACTAGAAATTTTGGGATAAAAATATTTCGGATGCCATCAAAATGTGGGAAATTTTATTGAATTCTGTTTTGAACGGTTGGTTGAAATTATTAATCGTTGTCCTAGCTAGAAAATGGGCTGTACTTCTAACAACCTGTAAATCGGCTGTAGTAAATTCCATTAGAATTCAAAAATGGGTTGTACATTCTTTCAAATCGCAAATGGGCTATAAGTTCTCTGCCACACACTTATGGGCCTACTAAGTTGATGCATCCCCTAAGAAAAGTAAGTTGATGCATATGCAAGGCTTTGTCAACTTATAGTCAACACACGGTTCTAGCAGCAGTGTCCGTTGGATGTCCATCCGACGGATGTCGTGCTTCTTCTTCAATCTCGGATATTCTAGCTTCAGCCGCCCAAAAAATGATTCCTCCCCTGACATCTTGGGCGCACCGTTCGGAGGCTGGTCTATGGGCCTACTAAGTTGACGCGTACCAAGGGCTTTGTCAACTTAGTCAATATAAACGATTCTAACTGCAGTGACCGTACGATGTCCATCCAACGGCCATCATGCTTCTTCAACCTCTGGTCTTCTTCCTCCAGTCGCCCAAAGCAGTGCCGGTCGTGCCGCCTGCTCCTGCGTCCCATGGCAGGCTGTGTTGCCGCGGAGGCTTCACCACCCCCTACTACTCCCACCGCTGGATAGGCCATCCCTCTATTCACCCACACCCCATGTTATTCTACGGTGACAGCAGCCTCACACCGCAGCCGAACCAGTGAATCCTCGTACTCCTCTCCGCGTGGGCATCCACTGCCGCGTCTTCCCCGGCTCCGCGTCGTCCTCTTCCTAGGCCTCGCCGTCGTCCACCGCCCTGGTGCTCTCGGCGCGGCGTGGTCAATATGGTCAAGGATCGACTTCCATTGGAAGAGTACTGTATGTGGAGAGGCTGACAGCTGGGTCCACGGCCGCAGCAAGGAAGTGCCTCCTTATTACGCGCAAAATAATGATTCCTCCACTTGACAGCAAGGACCGACCGGACGGGCCACCATATTTCACGAAAAAAAATGTTCCCCCCTGACTGCTTGGACCCACCAGCTACATCTTCGTACGCAAGGAAGTGCCTGGCAGTAGGGACCCACCTGGTCGAAGCGTACGTAGCGTTGTCATTCTGGTCGCGAACGTGTACGTACATATTGGTCGATGTAGAGGTGCGCACGTGTCGTAGTAGAGGCGCGCACGTATGTACACGTACGTACAGCGGCCAGGGTGCAAGAAAGTAAATACGGCCACGTACAAACATATGGGTGGGGTCTTGAACGCCTACTCGCGCATACGCACAGTCATGGCTCGTGTACATGGCTGGGTAGGAACGGAGAAACTGCGTCATCGTAGTGTTCATGGGGAGCCAACCGGCTGGGTCGGAACAGAATGCGTCGTCGTGTTCATCGGGAGCCAACCGGCTTGGACGGAAGAGCCGATGGAAATGAGGCCTAGCGTACCGCAGAACGGAGGAAACGGCCTTGTGTTTGACCGGCCACGGTCGAAACGGGATCCTGTTCATCGGGAGGGGTCTGGTGTACCGCAAAATGGAGGAAACGGACATCTCTTGGACCTCCTACAATCAAAACGGGGTCCTGTTGATCGGGAGGGGTGTGGCGTACCGCAAAATGGAGCAAACGGACTTGTGTTGGAGCGCTACGGTCGAAATGGGGGTCCTGTTCATCGGGAGGAGTGTGGCGTACCGCAAAATAGGACTCCACGGGATACTGTTCATCTCCACCGTCGACCTCCTCCAGCCTCCACGGGCTACTGTTCATCCACCGTCGACCTCCTCCAGCCTCCACCTGCGACTGTTCATCCACAGGCTCCTGGTCATCCAGCCTCCACCGCGCGCTCCTCCACCGGCTACTGTTCAACCAGCCCTCTCCACGGGGTCCTGTTCAACTACCCCTCCACGGGCTACTATTCATCCAGCTCTCCACTGGCTACTGTTCAGCCAGCCCTCCACGGGGTCCTGTTCATCCAACCCCCAACCGGCTCGATCGATCGGGGTCTTGTTCATCCAGCGGCAACGGCCTCTACTACCACGGGGTCCTGTTCATCCAACCCCCCATCGGGAACTGTTCATCCAAACCCCCCAACAACGCTCACTGTTCATCCAGAGGCAGCATCGATCGGCTTCAGTTAGCAGCAGTAGCGAAGGAATCACTCGGGTTCAGTTAACAGCAAGGGATCGATCGATCGCTCGGGTTCAGTAACGCGTAGCCTGCAGTGCAATCGCTCGGGTTCAGTAACGCGTAGCCTGCAGTGCAATCGCTCGGGTTCAGTTAGAGCCCAATGCCTCGCTCAGTTCAGTTAGAGCCCAATGCCTCGCTCAGTTCAGTTAGAGCCCAACGCCTCGCACACAAACGCGTACGTACGAAAGAAACACGCATCGCTCGGCCCCTGACCACCCATCATAACCGGGAACTCCCCCGATATTTTCCTCGCCCTCACTTCTTCCACGGTTTTTTCCATCATGGACGGCCCAAAGAATGTCATGCAGCTGCGTCTCCGGCCCGCCCAGGATGAAAAGCCCATTTTCTGTCATCATTTTTTGTCATAGAAGTAGGATCCCACCACATCTATTATGATACCGGGTTTTGTCACAATTATCGTCATAGAAGTGTCATAAGCATGACAGAAAAACAATTCGTTCGGCCCAAAATGTCATGGATGTGTCTTTTTTTGTAGTGGTTCTTCGTGTTCTTCGTAGGATCCCCTCCATTTCCTGAAAGATCGGGCATCTAGGGTTCTACCCTACATCATCTTGGTATCATGAGCCACGTTGATCACGAATTTGGAGTCCCCTACCATTTTCTAGCCTTCTTCTGTTTGATATTTGTCCTAAATTCAAAAATCCCCACCAAAAAATAGCCCCAAACTATTTTGTGATTTGTTGGTGTGATGAAATTTTGTTGGATTTGATCCGTGGATTTCATGTGTACCAGGTAGATCTAGCTTCCCCACAAGTTTCCCCACCTTCCATACATGAAATCTTCGCAATTTCGCCCCCGAAATCATCCATTTCCGCCCAAAATTCATCCCGATCCAGATCTAAGAAAAAAATTCCCGACAAAAGCGGTACAACCGCTCAGCCATCACCTCACACTTCAGGACATTCCAGGAGCGGTACAACTGCCCCCACAAGCGATACAACCACCCCTCCGAGTTTCAGCCTCAGCTGATTGATAGTTTTGACCATAACTAATTCATCCAGACTCGGATTTTGACGTTCTTTAGCTCGTTGAATAGCTATTGACAACGACCATCCGTATAGATAGATTCCAACACCATTTGACACCATCAAACATTTGTCATTTTGGCATCTTTGCCTAGGTCCTCCACCATATCATCCACATTACCATCACCAACTTCCGCCACTTAACCCATTTTGATTTCCATTGCATTTGTGGTTGTTTGAGTTGTGATTTGAGACTCCTAAGGTGTTTCAGCTATTTAGGGATGGTTGCTTCTTCATCAATCACCACCACCACTTCCGCATAGCCAACTTTGAAACCACCATTTGACTTTGGTTTTGAGAATTTCAGTTGTGGTTCATGTTTCCTAACATGTTTCGGCTACTTAGGGACGGTTCGACAACGACATCACCACCGCTCATATTCATCATCGACATCAACCACCTCACCATTTTGAGAACTTCTCCGTAAGCATGAATGGTAACCTCTATATCATCTTGGTATTGTGGTATATCATCATTTTACATTCTTGCCATTGCTTTGATAACCCCATAGCCCGTTTTGCGTACCTTACCTACCGAGACTAGCCTTTGAGTATTGCCGGCAACGTTACTTGTGCACATTGGAGATCATAGCTCCCATTGCATACATACCATACCATCTTTGTACATATGTTGGTATCATCTCTTGTGTCACAAGGTTGTCATAGCATATACACAATTGCTATCTTGGTTCGTGAAGTTTTGCATAAGTGGTCATCAAAAGAGCTCAAAAGAGAAAGAGCCAAACAAGCTTTTAAGCAAAAGGAAAAGATAAGCAAAGAGCTTATAAGCAAGAACCATAGCATCATATTACATTAAGATTCTCATACTCGATCATCTTGGAGCCTATCATCGGAACACCATACATATAGCATACTTGGGATAGAAGTCGTTGCATTTTTGCTTAGTAGGTTGTGCACAAGTCTCGTATCCACCTATTGTGCAATCGTACTAGCGTCTCTCTAGTGTTGTGCAACAAGAGCATTTTCGTGGATTCCACATTTTTGCTCATTCCTTGGTTGCACAACCCCATTTTATCTATCCGTGTGTGTGTTTCCGTGTACCATATCTTGATATTGGTCTACTTGTTGCATTTTCGAATTTGTGAATCTTTTCGAACATTATTGACGCCCACTAACAATTGCATCAAATTTTGTGCCACCATCCTAACCGAGCTCCACCATAAGGTTTTACTTGTGTAGGTGTGAGAACCAACAAGAATTGGTACCAATTGTGCTATTTCCTTGTTACACATTTGAGTGATCATTGATCCATCTTCAACATCAGTCAAGGTACATTTGGTATAAGTTCTTCTCTTTCTCCCACTCACACATTTGCTTGGAATGATGGATAGGCCAAGTTCGTCTACCAATCCACTCTTCATCGAGCAAGACGAGGACCCGAACAACTACGTCACCAAGATCCACCTCTTCGGTGCACAACGAGCTTTGCATGAAGAACGACAAGCATTGAGCGACCGCATCGACAATTTTGCCACCGACTTGCGAATCACCGAGGAACGTACAAGAGACTACTTCAACAACAAGCTCGATGAACAAAAACAAGAGAGCAATGCAAGAATGGACGAGATTCATGCGTTGTTGGTCAACCGCTCTTCTACCACTTCGTCCTACTCAAGATGGAGCCACTCGAGTCGACACTTCGACAACACCATCTCCGGCTCAAGTACTCCGACATCAAACACTCATCGCTGAGCCGTGCCAAGACCGTCAAGCAAACTGCAATCCTCTACACGGCAATCCTACACAAGAGCAACTCCACAAGCAAGCACATCGGCATCGCCAAAACCAAGCTACCATCGCGCAAGCACAGGAACGGCAACGACAATGCCAACAATAGGAGGAAGAGCGAGCGCGACAACACCAAGACGGACAAGATGCCGAGGCACAACGTCAAGAACAACAACGATGTGAAGCTCAAGCACTCGAGGCGCAACGTGCCATCTGAGAATCAAGTCGAGCCGTAGCCACGCGCAACCGGCATAATTGTGAGCAACAAGAAGCACTTCGCTAGGAAGTTCAAGAAAGGAACAATCAAGCTCGCATGCACCGACAAGTTCCTCAAGCTCCTCCACAAGCTCCTCGACAAGAACCCCAAGTTCGCCAAGAACAACATGAGGTTGACAACCCTCCATGCCAAGAGCAACATGAGGTTGACAATCCTCCACGACAAGGGCGTCATCATCCCCGACCCCAACACAATGAAGAGCAATGCTATGGCAAGCTCAAGTTCACCATGCCCAAGTTCACCGTAAGCAATGATCCCGAAGAGTACCTTTCATGGGCATTGAAAGTCGACAAGATCTTTCGTTTGCACAACTATGAGGAAGAGAAGAAGGTCGCCATGGCATCCCTTGAGTTCCAGGACTATGTCCGCATATGGTGGGAACAAGTCCTTGAGCGCCGAGAAGCAAGAGGTGAACCACCAATCTCCACATGGGATCAAATGAAGGATGTCATGAGAGCATGTTTTGTGCCAACATACTACAACTGCGACCTCTTCCAGAAACTCCAACTACTCAAGCAAGGAACAAAGAGCGTTGAAGAATACTACAAGGAAATGGAGATTGCCATGATAAGAGCAAATGTCACGGAAGATGATGAGCAAACTATGGCACGTTTCTTGAATGGACTCAATCATCCTATCAAGAAGATCGCCAACTTCCAACCATACTCGAACCTCATCGAGCTAGTGCATCAAGCTACCAAGGCAGAACGTCAAGTGCAAGATGACTTCAAGTATGCCAAGTACTCTTCCAAGAGCTACGGCTTCTCCAACAACCAAGCTTCAACGGCTCCAACACCTTCTACCTCAACCAAGCCTTCTACAAGCAACGACGACAAGTCAAGTTACAAGAAAACTTTGACAACCTCAAGTCGTCCTCCTACTACAAGCAACTTCCAGCCGAGAGCTTCATCATCATCTACTCCAACCGATGAGACCATCAAGACAAGTTCCATCAAATGTTTCACATGCGGCGGCCGAGGCCACAAGTCCTTCGAGTGTACCAACAAGCGCACCATGATCCTCAACGACGATGGAACCTATGACTCCATGAGTGAAGAGGAAATGGAAGCCCTTGAGCAAGTGGCCATGCGCCGGCGCGGGAATGAGGATGAAGATGATCAAGTCTTTTGTGACGAAGATTCGAGCCCCGCTCTTGTTGTCTCCAAGGTCTTGATACTTCAACATCAACTAGACGAAGACCAAAGATGCCATATCTTCCACACAAAGGCCGGCATCAATGGAAGATCCGTGAAGGTCATCATCGATGGAAGGAGTTGCCATAACTTAGCAAATGAAGAACTATGCTCCAAGGTCCAATTGGTCAAGATGAACCACCCACATCCTTACAAGGTTCAATGGCTAAGCGACTCCGACACTATCAAGTTGAGCATATGGTGCAAGTTTCCTTGAAGATCAGAGCATACAAAGACACTTTGGAGTGTGATGTCATTCTGATGTCCTTTGCCACCTCCTTCTTGGGCGACCATGGCAATTTGACCGAGGCATCATCCACAACGGGCGAATGAATCACTATAGCTTCAAGATGAAGGGAAAGGAATATGTGCTACGACCTATGTCTCCTAGCCAAGTGATCACTGACAAACAAGCCACCCATCATGGAAGAATAGTGAAAGAGCAAACCACCCAAAAGAGAGTGAGCGTTACAAGCCCAAATTGAGCGCCTCCACGATGAGCGACAAGAAGAACTTAGTCCTATTTGCCACCAAAAGTGAGATGAGAGAAGTGTGTGAGAACCCATCGAGTGTGATGCACTATGTCCTTTTGTGCAAGGACGAGGCACCAAAAACTAACACCTGTCACAATCTACCTTTAGTGTTATCTTCCCTATTGCAGGAATTCCAAGATGTATTCCCCGACGAGCTACCTCCGGGTCTACCTCCACTACGAAGCATCGAACACCGCATCGACCTCATTCCCGGAGCACCCCTTCCTAACAAGGCTCCCTACCGCGTCAACCTCGAGGAAACTAAGGAGACCCAACGGCAAGTACAACAACTCATAGACAATGGCCACGTACGCGAAAGCTTAAGCCCATGTGTCGTACCGGTAATCCTTGTTCCCAAGAAAGATGGTACATATTGCATGTATTTCGATTGTCGTCCTATCAATTCTATTATCGTGCATTATCGTTACCCCATTCCACGCTTAGATGATATGCTAGATGAGCTTAGCGGAGCCACAATTTTCTCTAAAATTGATCTTAAAAGTGGATACTATCAAATACACATACAAGAAGGTGATGAATGGAAAACTGCATTCAAGACCAAATTTGGCTTATATGAATGGCTTGTTATGCCAATGGGTTTACTCCGAAGCACCCGATACTTTCATGCGAGTCATGCATTTTGTTCTTCGCCCCTACATTGGCGTATTTTTTGTGGTCTATTTTGACGATATCCTTATGTTTAGAAAATCACTTAAAGATCATGTCACCCATATTAGAAACATGTTGCAAACCCTTAGGAATGAGCACCTTTATGCTAATATGGACAAATGCCTTTTTGGTGTTGATAAGCTTGTTTTCTTGGGTTTCGTTGTGTCTTCTAAGGGTGTTCATGTTGATGAATCTAAGATCAATGCTATTAAAACTTGGCCCCAACCAACCAACTTGCAACAAGTGCGAAGTTTTCTTGGTTTAGCCGGTTTCTACTGTAGATTTGTTAAGGATTTTAGCACCATTGCATCCCCTTTGCATGCTTTGAGTAAGAAAAATGCACCACTTATTTGGGGACCATCCCAAGATACCGCATTTAATTAGCTTAAAAATTTGCTTACTCATGCTCCCATGCTTGCATTACCCAACTTTGACAAACCTTTTGAATTTCATTGCGATGCTAGCGGTAATGTCATAGGAGGTGTGTTAACGCAAGAGAAGCGCCCCATTGCATACTTTAGTGAGAAACTCTCCGGAGCGCAACTCAATTATCCCATCTATGAAAAAGAGCTATATGCTTTAGTGCGAGTTTTGTATGAATGGGAACATTATCTTCACCCTCATGAATTTATCATTCATACCGATCATGAAACGCTTAAGTATCTTAAGGGTCAAACTAAGTTGAACAGGAGTCATGCTAAATGGAGTGAATTCATTGAGTCATTTCCTTATGTCAAAGGTAAGGAAAGTGTTGTGGCAGATGCTCTTTCCCACGTATGCATGCTTGTTACTAAACTTCAATTGAATGCCATTGGCTTTGAGCACATAAAAGACTTGTATGCGCATGATCCTACTTTTGCTATTCCTTATGCCAAGTGTTTGACGCATACATCTTGGGAACGGTATTACATCAAAGATGATTATCTTATGAGAGCAAACAAACTTTGCAACCCCGAGTCTTCTCTTCATTTGTTACTTTTGCAAGAATCTCATGGAGGAGGACTAAGGGGACACATCGGACGCGACAAGACATTTGCTACGTTTTCGAAGAACTATTTTTGGCCCAAGATGTTCCGCGACGTCTCACGCTTCACCAACCGATGCTCTACATGTCACAAAGCTAAGTCTAAAGCTCAATCTCATGGCTTTATATGCCACTTCCTATTCCTTATCACCCATGGGAAGATATTAGTATGGATTTTGTGCTTGGTTTGCCTAGGGCTAGAAATGGAAAGGATTCCGTGTTTCTTGTTGTGGACCGATTCTCCAAGATGGCTCATTTCATTCCTTGCAACAAGATAGATGATGCTTCACATATTAAAAATCTTTTTTGTAGAGAAATCTTGCGTCTACGTGGAGTGCCAAAGACGATTGTCTCAGACCGCGACGTCAAGTTCTTGAGTTAATTTTGGAAGACCTTATGCGCCAAGTTCGGAATCAAGCTTTTGTTCTCTTCGGCATACCATCCTCAAACCGATGGCCAAACGGAGGTGACGAACCGAACGCTCTCCACTCTACTATGCGTGTTGATCAAGAGGAACATCAAGTAGTGGGAGGAGTGCATACCCATCTCCGAGTACGCCTACAACCGCGCAAGACATTCGACTACCGGCAAGTCCCCCTTCGAGGCATCTACGGTTTCAACCCGTTGTCCCCATTGGACATTCTTCCTCTACCACTACAAGAGCGTACCAACATGGACGCGCGTGCACGAGTGACCTATCTCAAGAAGATGCATGAAGATACAAGGCACACCATCGAGCGTCAAGTACAACGACCCGCGACCAAGCTCGACATCAACAAGCAACCCATGATATTCAACATTGGACATCTTTTGTGGTTACACCTTCGCAAGGGACGCTTCCCCAACGAATGCAAATCCAAACTTTTACCACGAGCCGATGGACCCTTCAAGGTGCTAGCACGCTACAACAACAACGCTTACAAGATCGACCTCCCATGCAACAAGTACAGTGTGAGCGACGTCTTCAACGTCAAGGATCTCTCGCCCTACTAAGGTGATGAAGATTTTGATTCGACGTCGGATCTTTCCCAAGGGGGGGTGATGATGCGGAGCATCCCAAGGTCATCCCCATGGACCTACCTACATCTCCCATGACACCACTTTGACCAATGACACGAGCTCGACCAAAGGGTATCGTGAATGAGGTTAACTCTCTCCTTGTTGAACTCCCGTTTGACCCACTTGAGACTTGGCTACTACCTCAAACGGAGATGCTTTGTGTGCTTAGGTACCAAGAAAGCAACCAAGGAGAAGTTCTGGTGCAAGATGGACATCAAAAGCATGAAGAGAATCTGCACGGTCCAAAAATCCCAGTACAACCGCCCAACTACCGCCCGGGTGGTACAACTGCTCGACTACCACCCAACTATCGGTCCAGCTTCTGTGATCGATCGGTGTAAGGCTGGTACAGCACTGGTTTATCCCCGTAACAATCAAAAGACCGGTACAATCGCCCCGACCACCGGTACAACCGCTACTCCCTTTCGTGAACACCTCCAGGAACAAGCACATGAGCTCCTAGCGATACAACCGCCCCCGTGACCGGTACTACCGCCCTGCTTGTGCGCAGTGAAAGGGGTTTCACCCCATGTATCCCCAACTTACCCCTTGGACTAATATACATGTCCCTTAGCTCCGTACTAGGGTTAACATTGGTTTAGCTCATACTTGAGATAGAGCTTTACTCATCCATCCGGATCTACTCCACCGAGAGAGACCACGGCCTCTACGGAGAAGATCCTCCTTGGATTCAAGACTCCCCTAACGGGTAGACCCCTCAAGACCTTCTCGCGGAGATGACCTAGTTACCTCTTGTATCGTCCTTTGTTGGATTCAGATCGTGTATCTCTTTGTGTTTCGAGGATCTAGCACATGTGTAATCGAATCTTGTTGGTTTGAGTGATTCTCTTGTGTTTCCCCTCGTGTTTTCCCCTCGTGTGCTTCGTGTTCTTTGTGTTCTTCGTAGGATCCCATCCATTTTGTGAAAGATCGGGCATCTAGGGTTCTACCCTACATCAGAACCCTTTGTCGTGTTAAAGAGAGGACCACCTTCCCATGGACTTGGATCTTCCAAGCAAAATTATTCCAGAGGAGCATGCTGAAGCTGCCCCTATTTATCCAAAATTAAGAGCCTTACTAGCCAACGGCTTAATAGCGATTGATCTAACCTGGTGGTGGGTTGCATAGAGAATCCTTCCTTTAAGCCGCTGACCCGGCTTAATGTGTGAGTATTTGGGCGACTCAACTGACCCTTAACAGTATAAATCTGACAACTTTACCACTGAGGAAGTCAGCAAATTTGTAAAGAACCTTCTCGGAGAGCTTCAGGAGAGCTGTAACAAGACGAGGCTATTACTATTCTTCAAGCTTAACCCGGCTCCTACAGTAAGCATTCCTTTCTATCCGGCTTATAAATCCTTACCTCATTCTATACTTTTCTTTCTAACCCTTCTCAATTATGCAGCCTGGCTCTCCCTTTTGGAATAAAAAGACGAAAACTCAGGTGACCAAAACCAAGACTACACCGGCTCGGAAAAAGAATAAACCCGCTGCTTTGAAGGAGCCGGCTGCCGTGGGCAAGTCAATGGACTCTGATGATCAATCAGAGGTAGAAATTGATTCTCTTGGCCGCCTCTTTATCGAATTAGCAGACTCCTCTTGTTCTTAGGATGAGGTAGCAACAAGCCGGGCCGATGATGCTGAGGTAATTTACATCTCTTCTGGCTTAGATTCCTTGCCTCCTAAGAAGATAAGGTAGGTCATCCGAAAAGTTAGCTTTTATCATCCAGATTCTTATTTAGACCGAAACTTTATTTTGAAGAAAACTCAGCATGAATCGAGGTGCCAAACCTGGAGTGGCGACTCTGGAGATTTGGTGACCGGGTTAACTCATGAACCTTCTACTCGCAAGTGGCGTGATGAGGTGCCACACAGTGTGACTCCTTCTTTACCCAAAGTCGGCCTTGTCAGACAACCACTTAATCCATCTGATTCCAATTATCAGGAGTTGCCACCGTCTTCAGGAGACTCGTCCTCTACACAGCTTCCTGCCTTGGTTATAAACCCATGGTAACTCTCTTTTTGATTAAACTTTGTAGTCATTGGCGCCTATAACTTTAACAAGCCATCTTCTTTGCAGAGCCAAAGCCAAAGCCAAGAAGAAGAAAGTGGGTGAGTCATCAATAAACCCTGACATCCCTAAGTCTGATGAACAAATATTGGTGACCCCTGAGGTGGACACTGAGAAACCTGAAGACCAGCATGATAACTAGGGTGACCCACCCCTGCAGTCTGACCAGACAGCCACCGAAGCCATGGATATCAATTCTAATCTGGCAGACGAGCTGAACCTGCCAAGTCCGACTCTTGCTTCCAGCACTGCCAAGGCAACTGAAGACGTTCCCTTTCTAGAAGGGAACAACGAAGATATTGCTATCACTGGGGCGGGTCATAAGACCCCAGAGATCTCCAGTGTATTAACCAAGCACACAGCTACAGACGAGGCACTCTTATTGGAAAAGGATAAGGCAAAACTTGAACTGCCTAATTGCGAAGAGTTCAGCGTAGAGGAGCTGCTGCGGGCCACCTAAGCCGCCTTTCAATGAGTCGCGGAATGGAAGCCGGCTTATTGAGCATGATGAAGCGAAAATACGAGGTATGGATAAACTTGACCCTTCTCAGCATTATATACATGCCCGCATAGCCCCCAAGTCTTGAACATAGGAAGACTTTGAGTATGTACAAGACTTGCATTAAAATCTGAAAATCTTGTCATGTGCCCCCCAATGGATGGCTCATCTCTTTGAGATGGGTTGGGTCTTCTATAGTAAGTAAATTTGGAAGAAGCATCAAGTAGCCCCGAAGGGCCAGCTCATCTCCATGAGATGGGCCGGGTCTTCTATAGTAAGTAAATTTGAAAGAATCATCAAGTAGCCCCCAAGGGCCGGCTCATCTCCATGAGATGGGCCGGGTCTTCTACATTAGATTTTGAAGGAAAAATGGCATACATTAGCACTCAAGTGCAAAGTAGTTTGCTTGCAACTGCTTGGGACTTGAATAATTTTATCTTGCATGAAACAACCCCCATGTGCCAGGTTTTACTATCGTTGCCTGATTAACCAGATAATCTCATGACTAAAAGTTCTTCTTTATCTTGCAGGAAGCATTATCATTGGTTGAGTCAAACTTCGCCGACTTGAAGAAAGACTTTGAGTCGGAACAATCGGACGAACCAAAGCTGAATCAAACCTGCAGTCTTCTTTGAAAGAACTGGAAAAGATCCATGCGGACTTTGAAGCAGAAAGATCCGCCTTCGAGACTGAAAAGGACACTCTGTTGCAACGAGCACAACACGCCGAAAGCCAGCCGAAGCCGGTGGCTGAAGAGTTGACTATCTTAATATGCCATATTTCTCAGATGATCGAAGCCATCTTTGGTAAGTAAAACTTTAAATCAATAAAAATGACCCACCTAGCGACTTGAATATTTGAATCTAACTCGCCTGGCGACTCTTGTTTTGAATGTATGGCAGGTACCAGAAGCTCCAACCTTGGGCAAAATATGCTGATGAAGCTGAAAGCTGTGTATTCCTTAGTGGAAAAGCTATATGCTGGAAGTCTTCACACTCTCGTAGCTGCATCAGGTGGCAAAAAACTGTCGTAGCTCATAAGAGATGTACGGGAACAACTGCCCACTATGCCGAAGCAAATTGATGAACTGAGGATGTCAGGCGCCCGAATAGGGGCGATAACCTCGCTAAGCCGAGCAAAAGCTTATTCAGCAGAGTTAGACCTAGAAGAGATGGCTGGCGCATTTCCACGATTTAAAGATGAAGGGTCTGAGTTTACCCCGCCGGATTACACTCAATGTGTTAAAGACATGCGAGTACTGGCGTGTCAACTTGTGCAGAACATCGACTTGAAGAACTATCAACCAGCTTACGATAGCAACAACGTGCGAGTCAAGGCACCTGCTTTAGACGTTGTGGACTTAACCCTGCAAAGGCGTAAGCATACTTTTGCCCCTGATGTCGATCCTTCTCCTATCATCAACGATGAAGCCATCTTTGAAGCTTTAACTGATATTAGCTAGAACTCGGATAATCTCCAGATTGTAAGCGAAGAAGAGTCGGCACAGGATGATCCGGGAACTTCAACGTCAGGGCGCCAGCATGATGCTAACCCGGAGGGCCATAACCCGGACGACACAGGAGCCGGCTTATAGGAGTAATTTAACTCCTTAGAAAAAAACTTTGTTGAATTTTGGGCCCAACTTAAGCCTTGTGATAGGCTTAGTAAACACTTGGTGCTCTGTCGTGCCTTCGTGCATGTTCATTTTACTTATGATCCGATAGTTGTACCAACAACCCTTGTTGGATGTTTGATCTTTATCTGATATGCAACTTTTATCAGTACTATGTTTTGAATAGGCATGTCAATATAATACTCCGACATATAAGCTCCTTGGGGTAAAGATAACCCATCAATTCACCAATGGGTGACTTATAGTCGTGGTAGTAGGCTCCATATAAGCCACTGCGAGTTGATAACCTGGCGGCTCATGGCAAAAATAAGCTCAATACTGATCAATGCTAACCCGGAGTTCTTTTGACCCGAAGACTTATAGTCTTGGCAATAATATGATCAAGAGCAAAAATTCCTGCAAATGGAGAAATAAAGAGCACAAATATGTATATCAAGATAATTATAAGTCGGCTTTCGAGGATCGACAAAAAAGACTGGCTTTCGAGGCTCAAGTCTTGCTTCAATGAAGCTTTACATGATAGCCTTGGTTTATCCTTGCTTTCCGTAAGCCGGCTCTCACATGACTTAAGCCGCTGTTTTCACTTTGACAAGGTCAGGGTCATAAAGTTTGACCTGTCAAGAGTACGGTGGGTCATCTTTTCGAAGTAGCATCTTGCATATAGGTAGATTTAACCAATAGTGTGGCGTTTTTGTCGGGTCAAAAGGGTGAGAAAGCTAAACTCGATGATCAATTAATGAAAGACTCGTGCACAATATATGAAATGAAACAATAGAGGCCCCGAGTTTCAGGGATGTTAGCTTTATTACGTTGATCATAAAAATATATACATGATATGTATGTAGAATGATTGGAGCCAATGGCTCAAGTGTAGTAAGGCCGAAGATGAGCAATGTTCCAAGGCCTGTTTGTCTCCTCCACAGAGGTACGTGACCTCTTGTGCTCACGTATGTCGATGAGATAGTATGACCGATTTGTTGAGGTTCTTGATAACCACAAAGGGTCTTTCCCAAGGAAGTGAAAGCTTATGCATCCCTGTCTGATCAAGAATCAAATGGAGCACTAAGTCGCCCTCCTGGAAAGTCCGACTTCGAACTCTGTGGCTATGAAGCGACGCAGGTCTTGTTGTTAAATCATTGATCAAGCTGCCGCGAGGTCGCGTTCTTCTTCCAAGGCATCTAGCGTTTTGAGGTGCCGTCTCGTTGTCGGCTTCAACGTAAGCGGCCACCTTGGGCGAGTCATGATGAATATCTATTGGGAGAACCGTCTCTGCGCCATAAACCATGAAGAACGGCGTGTAGCTAGTTGATCTGTCGGGGGTAGTCCTGATACTTCAAAGAACTGAAGGCAACTCTTCAACACAACAACCTGGTGTACGTTACAAAGGAACCATGAGTCGTGGCTTGATCCCTTGTAATATCACCTGGTTAGCACGCTCTGCCTGACCATTGGACTGTGGATGAGCCACTCAGGATACATCAAGACAGATGTATTCCCTTTGACAGAACTCCTTCATAGCACCGTTAGACAGATTTTTCCTGTTACCACTGATGATACGATGATGATAACCAAAGCGGAAGATCAGCTTTTTCACAAACTGAACTGTAGTCGCTGCTTCACAGTTGTTGACTGGCTCTGCTTCAATCAACTTGGTAAACTTATCAACTGCCACCAAAAGGTGAGACTTCTTGTCTTTAGACCTCTTGAACAGACCAAAAATATCAAGCCCCTAGACCGCAAACGTCCAACTGATAGGGATCATCCGCAGCTCTTGAGCCGGGACATGAGCTTGTCTTGCAAATTTCTGGCAGCCATCACACTTGAGAACAATATCCGCTGCATCAACGTGAGACGCCAACCAATAAAAGTTTACCATGACGAAAAGCCTTGGCCACCAAAGATCTTAACCCGACATGATGACCACAATCCCCTGCATGAATCTCGTGCAAGATTTCACGGCCTTCCTCAGGGGAAACACAGCATTGAAACACGCCAGACACACTACATCTATGTAACTCGCCATTGACAATTGTCATGGACTTAGACAGGTGGATGATCTGCCTAGCAAAGATTTACTCTTCTGGAAGCTCACCCCGGGCTAAATACGTCAGATAAGGTACTATCTAGTCTAGAGTAGCACGCAGAGCCGCCACCAACTATCCTTCCGAGTTAGGAATAACCATCTCTTCCTCCGATGGTGTCACGGGATATCCGCGACCACCTAAGGGACCGGGTGGTCCCTTGCTGGTTCGGCGGGGGGAAGTCGCCTTGCACAAAGAGCAGATCGGCGCGCGACAGCACGGCACAGAGCACACAAGCAATTTACCCAGGTTTCGGCCGCCGCGCGGCGTAATACCCTACTCTTGCTTTGGTGGATTGATGGTGGAATGAGTGTGGTGATGCGTAGTACACTTGCCCGGCAGGGTTTGCCTCGGGGCTGCAGCGACTACGCGCGTATGGTGGCCTGGGTTTGTTAACTTTCCAACCTTCTAAGCCCTCCTACCAGTGCCATGGGCCTCCTTTTATAGATTAAGGGGTCACCACAGTGGCAAAGTGGTCATTATCTACTGATATGATAGCAAACAGTGCTATCATGCCTAACTCTGTGGGCTGACAGGGTGCATTTAATGCACCGCTTAGTGTCACATCACTGGCCGCCCGGCAAGGCCTGCCGGGCTATCTCGCCAGCTCCGCACCTGTTCTCTTGACACGTCGCAGGACGGGTGTCATCTGCGGGTTTCTTCTATAGGAAGTGGCTGCCATGTGGCGAATGGCTGCCACTTAATCATCTTGCAGCTTGACACTGCACTGATTGACAATGTGAGTCGTGGTTGAGTGGCTGGTGGGGTGGTTCAACCCCAGCGAGCCTGGCAGGCTCTGTCGGTGAATCTTGGTTGCTTGCTTCTGGTGGTGGCCTCGCCCCTTGCCGGGCTCGCCTGCCCGGCAAGGGAGGCCCTTCTTTTGCCGATATCTTGCTCCTCTGGCTCGATCTTGGTTCTTCAATCTCTAACCTAGCTAAGCTGGTGCTTCATTCTGGATCTTGTGCCTGTGCACAGTTGGGCAACAGACCCAGGGTCTGTTGCACCGACAGAAGCCCCAGGGCCTGCCCCGAACGCGCTGCTGAGCGTCGTCGGGGTAGGGCCTAATAAGTGCACAGGCAGAATCGCTGAAGGGGTTGGCCCTTGAGGTTTACACTGCTGCTTCATTAGTCTTAATCTTGGGGCGGTTTCCGGTTTCCCCGCGCATGGTGTAAATCCAACAATGGTGGGGTCACTCCAGTGATGGCCCGTGAATGACTTTAACGCACGGGGTAGAAACCGCCAAATTACTCTTCCCGAAGTGCACCCTTATCCTTAGCCACGTATGCTGCATGTATCACGTGGGGTAGGTAACGGAGGCGCGTGGCGCAGGAGAGCATCTTGAGGTGGGTCCCCCTGCCTTGAATTGGCGGAGGAGGACGGTGGTCACCCATTGATGGAGCAGCTGCCCTTCCCCGCCTGGCCTATAAAAGGAGGGCGGAGGAGGGCGAAGTCATCAATCTTTGCATTCTCCTTCTTCTCTTGTTCTCTACTTCCACCGGTGATGCTGAAGAGAGGTGCTTGGGGCCAGCCCCCGGGCTCCCGCTTGGGGCAATCGTTGCCCCATGCCGGTGCTGACGCTCGGGGAGTGAGCCTGGTCCTTGGCGTGGCAAGTTTCTTGGTCTCTTCGAGGCTCGGCCGGGAGGCGGGGCTGGGGATCGTTGGTAATCCCAGCATTGCCCATCCCGGAGGCCTTGGGGCTGTTGTCGACGAGAGGCGCGCCTTCCTGCCCACCAAGGAGGGGTGCGGCGCGCCTCAGGCGCTCCGGCAGCTCCGGCCGCTTGCTGTTTCTTTGGACCGGGGTCTTGGCGCTTCCCGGGAGCAACGATGGTGAGGAGAAAGCGAGGGAAGACGGAAAAGGCGGGTGGCAGGGGGTCAGGTCGGAGTACGATGGCGTGGATGCCTTCGCCTCCGACCATCGACCTGCCGCCTCGTCTTTCCGCTCTTCCCCTCCCTCCCTGGCACTGTCATCACCAGCCTCTTCCGGTGGTGGCCGGGGAGGGATGTTCTCTTGGCGCCTTCTCCTCGCCGCCAGCAGTCTTTCGGCTGAGCTTTGGTGGATGACTCCACTGGCGCTCAAGCCGGGGCTTCTTGATGGCTCTGGAGGTGGCGACCAGAAGGCGTCGCCCTGTACCCCGCACTCGTCCTTCGCAGCCTTGCCACTCCCGGTCTTGTCTGCCCATGCCCGACGGGCCCTGACGAAAACGGGGTGGGCTCCTGCTTGGGTGCTCCTTTTCTCATCTTTTCCTCCTTCCGTCGCAGTGCCACAAGGAGGGAAAACGAAAAGAGGGGATCACGGGGAACTTATATTTTTTCAATCTTAAACTTGCCGGCAATTGCCAAATTTTATTTCAAATAATGTAATCTCTCGAGTCCATCTTTGTGTTCTGTAATGCTTGTACTTGTGTTAGCATATGAATGAAAAAGATGAACCTTGCCGGGAACCCGTGCATGTATATGTCCATGCAGAGGTGGAGTGCCTCTTTAATGTAAATAAACAAGTTTCCCGGCAGGATATCCTGCCGGCACCCTCTTTGTCTGCCGGAGAGCTCAGTCTGCCGGGGAACAGACAGAGGGGCCAGCCCCCCGCCAACTCCTTTTTACCAAAGGCTATTGCGACCATCCTGACTGAAGCAACATTCGAGTCATGGATGGGAGCACCTAAGTTTCAAAAAGAGAGGCGAGGTTTCTTCATGCAAAGTTATAGCTTTACAGAAGACTAATGGACAGGATGTAAACTTATCTGTTTGGCTTGCCAAGGACCGCCGTGCCGTGCAATCTTCTCATCCTTTGTCGAAGTCAAGTTCACGGCAGGGATCTGCAACTCCATGTAGATGAGAATGAATGGAGGATGCAATCCTATCTATATGCATATGCAAATTCTCATGAAATGCTTATGCGGTGATCTGGGTGTGCTCGTGCATGCATGCAATCTTAGTTGCCCCCCCCCCTACAGGGCTTCTTTATTTTCTCTTGCACGGGGTCATCGCCCCGGCTTTGTACAAGGGGTTACATGCAGCTGAGGCAAGGCCTGTACAAAAGACCGCCCGGCAGCCTTGCGCCTTACGGGTAGTACTTACGGAGATGCTCAATATTCCATGAGTTTTGCAGCTGAGTGCCATCCCCGGTCTCCAAACAGACTGCGCTAGGTCTGGTGACTCGTACCACCCGGTAAGGGCCTTCCCACTTTGGTGATAGCTTGTTTGTACGCTTGGCGGACTGAACGCGCCCAAGGACCAGGTCACCTTCCTCAAAACACCGGGCATGAACCATGCGACTGTGATAGCGACGCGGGGCTTGCTGGTAGCGTGCAGCACGCGTAGCAGCCCAGAGACAGTTCTCCTCGAGTAGCACAGCGTCGTCACGCCGGTGCTAATCTTGCGCTACTTCATCATAGGAAAGCACTCGAGGGGACCCGTAAATGAGTTCCGTGGGGATAACTGCTTTTGCCCCATACACCAGGGAGAAGGGAGTCTGCCCGGTAGCTCGGTTAGGTGTCGCTCTAAGCGACCAGAGAACTACCGGCAGCTCCTCGATCCACCGCCTGCCATGCTTCTGCAGCGTATCGAAAGTCCTTGTCTTGAGTCCACGAAGTACTTCAGCGTTCGCCCTCTCAGCTTGTCCCTTTCTCTGGCGGTGTGCCATAGAAGCGAATGAGATCTTGCATCCGAGCGCATCAACATATTGCATGAAGGTGTGGCTCATGAATTGGGTGCCGTTGTCAGTGATGATCCTTGCCGGAACTCCGAAACGACACACCAATTCTTTCAAGAACTTGATAGCTGACTGAGCAGTCACCTTTCTCACGGCGGTCACTTCCGGCCACTTTGTAAACATGTCGATGGCAATGATCAAGAATTCAAAGCCCCCGATTGCTCGGGGGAAGGGGCCGAGGATATCGAGCCCCCAGACCGAAAATGGCCATGATAGAGGGATTGTCTTAAGGGCTTGGGCAGGCAGGTGTGTTCTCTTGGAATGGAACTGGCAGGCTTCACATGTCGTGATGAGCTCAACTACATCTTGGAGGGTTGTGGGCCAATAGAATCCTTGCCGGAATGCTTTCCCAACTAATGCCCTTGATCCAATGTGTGAGCCACACATTCCTTTGTGAATCTCAGCCAGCAGTTCATTTCCATCCTCCCGGCAGACACACTTCAATTTCACACCGTTGGGCCTCCTTCTGTATAGAGTGTCATCGACAAACTGATACATACTGGCCCTCCGGGCTACTTTCTCAGCTTCATCTTGGTCGCCGGGAAGTTCTCCGGTTTGGAGGAAGTGGACAATGTGCCTTGCCCAAGTTGGAGCCTGAGGCTCGGCAACGAGGACTAGCGGCACCTCCTCGGCTGGAGGGGGTGGTCCAGCAGGCTGTGAGGAGTTGTTTCCGGCAGGGTCTCTGCCGGGAGAGGATGGCTATGCCGGGAGAGGCTTACCGTAGTCCAACTTTCAGCTTTTCTGGGCCATTGTGGCTGGTGATACGGAGGGCTGGGAGAGATGGAGAACAAAAGTTCCTGGTTCCACAAGAAGCTTCTTCGCAGCACACTTTGACACATGATCAGCTATGCTATTTTTCGCATGAGGTACGTGCTCAGTTTGCAACCCATCAAAGTGCTCCTCCAATCTCCTCACTTCCTCGATGTATGCTTCCATCAATGTACTTTGATAATCCTTGTTGACTTGTCTCACCACAAGCTGTGAATCTCCTCGAATGATCAACTTCTTAATTCCCAATTCTGCTGCAATCCCGAGCCCGGCAAGGAGCCCTTCATACTCAGCTATATTGTTGGTGGCTTCTTCTCGGGAAAGTGCATTTGCACGACGTACTTTAAGTGCTCCCCGGAGGGGGCAACAAGAAGCATGCCAGCCCCTGCACCTTGTAGGGAAAAAGCACCATCAAAATACATGATCCATTCTTGGGTTGATTCCTTGCCAGGGAGAGCTATTTCTGTCACTTCCTCATCAGGGGTTGGCATCCATTATACAATCAACTCTGCCAGTGCCCTGCTCTGAATAGTTGATGTGCTCTCAAACTTCAAACCGAAGCTGGATAACTCCAAAACCCACTCCACTATTCTACCGCTAGCCTTAGGGTTTCAGAGTATCCTTTGCAACGGAAAACGAGTGACAACCGTAATCTCATGGGCTTGGAAGTAGTGGCGTAGTTTCCTTGAGGCCATGACGAGGCCAAAGATCAACTTTTGCAGGCCAGAATACCTCGATCTAGCCCCTTGTAACAAGGAGCTGACGAAGTATACTGGGCGCTGCACCACTTTCTTCCTTGCCGCGTCCTTGGGGTTGCCCTCGTTGTCGTGCTCACTGTTGTTCTCATCATTTTCTGACTCTGCCGTGACTTGGCCACTTTCTGCCTCATCCACCTCTCGCTGTGCTACCAAGGTTGCACTGACCACTTGGTTGGTTGCCGCCAAGTAAAGCAATAACGGCTCTTGGGGTTTGGGTGCAACCAAGGTGGGCATAGACGATAGGTAAGCCTTCAATTCTTGCAGAGCTGCATCTGCTATCGGGGTCCACTTCATAGGCCATGCATTCATCAAAATTTTGAAGAACGGCAGGGCACGCTCATCAGACATGGAAATGAATCTGATTAGCACGGCAACGCATCCCGTCAGGCGCCTTACATCCTTAATTGTCCTTGGCGCTTGTACCTGCTTAGTGGCCTTGATCTTGTCGGGGTTGGCTTCAATCCCCCAATGGGATACGAAGAATCCGAGTAGCTTGTCGGAGGGAACACCGAATACACACTTCTCCGAATTAAGCTTCAAGTTAATCTTGCGCAGATTAGCAAATGTCTCTTCCAAATCCTGGATAAGGGTGGTCTTATCCTTGGTTTTGACCACGATGTCATCCATATAGGCTTCTATATTTCTGTGTAACTGTGGCTCAAAACCAATCTAGACTGCTCTTGCAAAAGTGGGCCCGACACTCTTTCATCCGAAAGGCATACGGAAAAAGCAGTATGTACAACATGGAGTGATGAATGATGTCTTCTCCTCATCTTCTTTGGACATGAAGATCTGGTGATATCCGGAGTATGCTTCCAGAAAGGAGAGCAAATCGCAACCTGAAATTGAATCCACGATCTGGTCGATGCGCAGCAAGGGAAATGGGTCCTTCGGGCAAGCCTTGTTGAGATCTGCGAAATCAATGCAAAGCCTCCATTTCCCATTCGCCTTCCGGACCACCACTGGATTTGCCAACCACGTAGGGTGCAGTACTCCTCTGACCAAAGCAGCTGCCTCTAGTTTCTTGATTTCCTCGGCGACGAACTGCTGCCACTCCAAGGCCTACTTCCGGACTTTCTACTTGACAGGTCGGGCGTGTGGGCACACAACAAGGTGGAGCTCGATTACCTCCCTGGGAACACCAGGGATATCAGATGGTTGCCAGGCAAACACATCAATATTCGCTCGCTGGAAGGCAACACGCGTGCTTTCCTATTTGTCATCAAGGGTGGTGCTGATAGTGAAAGTACCATCAACGCCAGCCAGGCCTGCCGGGACCCTCTTCACTTGGGGTGCAGCAACCTTGGATCTCTTGCTGTTGGAACACTCCGGCACGTCGTCAACGGGTGTCATGCACTCGGAGGGGCACGCTTCCCGGACTCCTTGCCGGAGGCCCTACAATCCTTCTTATTTCCTTTGCTTTCCTTGGCGGGAGCTGCTTCTGCCGCAGCCTCTGTCGCAACTGCATCCCGGTACATCTTGTCCATGCAGATAATTGCATCCTTCTCATCTGATGGGATAGTGATGACTCCTAGTGGCCCAGGCATCTTCAAAGTTTTATAAGCATAGTGAGATGATGCCATGAACTTGGTCAGGGTCGGGCGTCCCAGAATCCCATTGTACGGCAGGGGGAGATCAACCACATCAAATACAATATTCTCAGTCCGATAGTTCAGTTCTCCCCCAAACGTCAGCGGCAACGTAATCTTCCCCTTAGAATGGCTCCTGCCGGGATTGACTCCTTGAAACATGCCAGTAACCTCTAGCTCTGCTTCTCCTATCTGAAGTTTGTTGATGACTGCCAGGGAAATCAGATTCAACCCGGCCCCGCCATCCACTAACATCTTTGTGACCTTGAGGTTGGTAATTGTTGGGGAGACCAACAATGGCAAACACCCCACCGCTGTGGTGCGGCCAGGGTGATCCTCCGCATCAAAGATGATGGGCATGCAGGACCACTTGAGGGGCTTCCGGGCCTCTGGCGCTGGTTCCACATCATTGACCTCTCGTGCCCATCGCTTGAGTTGGTGATGAGAGGTGTGCAAAGATGCACCTCCATCAATGCATAGGGCGTTAGTGGCCTTCTGAAATTCCTGCTCACTGGTTTCCTCTTCATTCCCTTCATTACTCACATCATCACAGATTTCCTTCTCTGGGCCCCTGGCGGGTTTTCCTTCGTTTCGAAAGGGTTTGCCGGGGCGATTTACTTCACCGCCTCGGCCCTTACCACCACCAGCGTTCTGAACTTTCTCCTTATCACGCTTATCATACTCTGCCCTCTGTTTCTTGACAAGCTGCTCAACCTGATAACACTCCTGAAGGTCGTGGCCTTTGGTCCGGTGGATCTTGCAGTACGGCCCCTCACCTTTCCCGACTTTTTCCGTCGCAGCAGCTTCCCGGTAAGCAGTGCACGCGGCAGCCTCTTTGCCGGGGGCCCCAGCCTTGGCCTTCTTGCCGGTACTAGGTGTGCCCGAACCTTCCACTGTCATCACTGCCTTATCTCTTGGCTTCTTGCTGCGCTTCTTGCCCTTTCTCTGACTGGTTGATTCATCCTCATCCTCTGAATCAACATTGATGCAATCCTCCTCTTCAGGCAACTTCCTTCCTTCCTCCATCCGGGCACACTTATCCACTAGTGTGTATAGCTCCTTCACAGTCTTGGGCAACCGCACATTCATCTTAGAACGAATCGACGGTTGCGCACATTGGACTGGAAGGCTGCGATAACGGCTGTCGGATGGATATTTGGAATATTTCTATGAGCTTTACTGAATCTCTGTAAAAACTTACGGAGGGTTTCTCCTTCCTTCTGCCGGAGAAGCTGCAGGTCGCTGGGCCTGCCGGGTTCTTGGTGGCTACCGATGAAGGCACCGATGAACTCGTGGCACAGATCTGCGCATGACGAAATGGAGTTCTCCGGCAGGTGCATCAGCCAAGACCTCACATTGAACTTGAGGGCCAAAGGAAGTAGTTGGCGAACACCTTCTCGTCTCTTCCCCCGGCAGCCTAAACAGCGACGGTGTAGATGCTCAGAAACTCTGCCGGTTTCAGCCTCCCGTCGTATTTTTCAGGTATCTCCAGCTTGAACATGCGAACGGACGGCCAACGCACTTGCCGCAGCTCCCGTGTAAAGGCAGGGCAGCCGACCACGAAGGGCAGGCACCCGCCAACACCGAGCGCAGGCTCGTCGTTGTTGAGGCCGCCGCACCCGTCGGTCTGGCGGAGGTTGTCAGGGCGCCGATCCATGACGACGCACGCGTCTCGCCGCTGCCTGTCCTCTGGGGGTCGACGTTGGCCTGGACATGCTCGAGGGTCAGAAGAGGCCATCGAGACGTCGTCGGGGTCTTGAGTCTACTGTGCCCGTGTCGGCTGCCGTGGTGGGGACTGCACGGTGGGTACGGCCCCCTCCGTTCGGCCAGCAGTGCGGACGGTTGCTGTCGCTTGGGGAGGTCGTGGCGGGCCAGCTCATCGCGAGCCCCCAGCCTCAGCGAAACAGAGCAGGCTATGGTTGGTGGCACACCATTCATCCATCTGCTCGGCTGCCAGCGGAAACCTCAATAGTAGCTGAGCTCGCGCCATGGCCTCCATGGTGGTGCTTGGCATAGATGTTGATGACGTCGACTACACCCTCACCTGGCTCCTGATGGTGCCGGCGGCGGTGACGGCGTTAGTGCCGCGTCCACGCAGCTGTTGAACGACCACTTGGGCAGCAGGGTCGTGCGGCAATGGTGCTCGAGGGTCAATGGCTCCGTCGGGCGCAGTAGTCTGCTCGGCTCGTCCGGGAGGAGACATACAAGCCGCGGTCATTCCCGTAGTGGGGACGGCCGGAGGGCGATGGTTCACCCCGGACCGAGCGCTGTTGCTGTGGTTGTGCCCGTCAGTGGGAGGAGAGGGTGCCGATGGAGTGACCCCCTCATCCGCACCTTATGAAGCGTGACCCCCAGGGAGTTGCTGATGTTGTTCTCCTCCGACATATCCAGCCCCCGTGTCGGCCGCGGGGGAAGCGGTGATGGCTCCACCTGCTCCAGTCATGCCCCCAGCAGCGTTCACGTCCTCGCTCACCTCCACACCCTCCGAGGCACTAGAGGCCGCGAGTGGCGGAGCCTTCGAGGTGGATGGATGGGCCGAAGGGCCGGACTTCTTCTTCTTAGGCGCCATGGTCGATGGCGTCGTCGAAGATGAAGATGGTGATGAAGATGACGCGCTGCGCACGCTTTCAGGTTCACGCAAGTGAGCCCCCTACCAGGCGTGCCAAATATGTCGCGGGATATCCGCAGCCACCTATGGGACCGGGTGGTCCCTTGCTGGTTCGGCGGGGGGACGGCGCGTTGCACAAAGAGCAGATCGGCGCACAGCAGCACGGCAGAGAGCACACAAGCAATTTACCCAGGTTCGGGCCACCACGAGGCATAAGACCCTACTCCTGCTTTGGTGGATTGATGGTGGAATGAGTGTGGTGATGCATAGTACACTTGCCCGGCAGGGTTTGCCTCGGGGCTGCAACGACTACGCGCATATGGTGGCCTTGGTTTGTCAACTTTCCAACCTTCTAACCCCTCCTACGAGTGCCATGGGCCTCCTTTTATAGATTAAGGGGTCACCACAGTGGCAAAGTGGTCATTATCCACTGATATGATAGCGAACAGAGCTATCATGCCTAACTCTGTGGGGTGACAGGGTGCATTTAATGCACCGCTTAGTGTCACATCACTGGTCGCCCGGCAAGGCCTGCCGGGCTATCTCGCCAGCTCCGCACCTGTTCACTTGACACGTCACAGGACGGGTGTCATCTGCAGGTTTCTTCTATAGGAAGTGGCTGCCATGTGGCGAATGGCTGCCACTTAATCATCTCGCGGCTTGACACCACACTGATTGATGACGTGGGTCGTGGTTGAGTGGCTGGTGGGGTGGTTCAACCCTTGTGAGCCCCTGCAGGCTCTGCCGGGGAGTCTTGGTTGCTTGCTTCTGGTGGTGGCCTCGCCTCTTGCCGCGCTCGCCTGCCCGGCAAGGGAGGCCCTTCTTTTGCCGATATCTTGCTCCTCTGGCTCGATCTTGGTTCTTCAAAGCTCTTGGTTCTTCAATCTCTGATCTAAGCCGGTGCTTCAAACTTGATCTTGTGCATGTGCACAGTTGGGCAGCAGACCCAGGGTTTGCTGCATCGATAGATGGTAACTTGACAGAAGGGTTATGCAATACATCAAGGAAAACATTAGGGGGACCGACTTACGCTGAGAACCCAGCAGGGACAAAGCATCAACCGCCTCGTTAAGTTGCTGATCTACGTGATCCACTTGATAACCTTTGAAGTGACCAGCGATGTTAGTCACTACTTGACAGTAAGCCGCCATGAGCGGGTCCTTGGGGTCCCACTTTCCTGAAACTTGTTGTGCCACTAGATCTGAGTCGCAAAGACATCTAACCTGGTTCAATTTCATCTCCTTAGCCATACGAAGCCTGTGGAGTAAAGCTTCATACTCAGCTGCATTGTTAGTACAGGGAAACATGAACTTTAAAACACAACAAAATTTGTCACCTCGTGGAGATTCTAAAATAACTCCAGCCCTGGAGCCTTCCAATTGCCTGGACCCATCAAAGTGTATCATCTAATATGTATTGTCTGACTTTTCTCCTGGCGTTTGCAACTCTGTCCAATCATTAATGAAATCCACCAACACTTGAGACTTGATGGCAGTCTTGGGCACATATTTTAGATGATGTGGCCCCAGCTCGATTGCCCACTTAGCAACCCGGCCTGTAGCTTCTCTGTTTTGAATTACATCCCCTAAAGGGTCAGAACTGACCATAGTGATTGGATGCCCAAGGAAATAATGCTTGAGTTTGCGGCTGGCCATAAACACTCCAAACACCAGTTTCTGCCAATGGGGGTATCTCTGTTTGGACTTCGTCAGGACTTCACTGACATAATAAGCCAGCCACTGAACTGGATACTCGTTTCCTACCTCCTTGCACTCCATGACCACTGCTACACTAACAGCCTTATAATTGGCCGCCACGTACAGGAGCAAAGGCTCTTTATCGATTGGAGCATGCAAGATAGGTGGCTCAGCCAATTGCTTCTTAAGTACCTCAAATGCCTCAGTAGCAGCATCATTCCAGACGAAGTGATCAGTCTTTTTCATCATCTGATATAGGAGAATCGCCTTGTCACCAAGGCGGCTTATAAACTGGCTCAGGGCTGCAATACAACCCCCCAGGCGTTGAACATCATTGATACACGCCAGTTAAGAGAGAGAGGTAATAGCCTCAATCTTCGTCGGGTTAGCTTCGATGCCCCTTTCTGAAACCAAAAAACCTGGCAATTTGCCTGCTAGCATGTCAAAAATGCACTTGGCCGGGTTAAGCATCATCTTGTACACCCAGAGATTGTCAAAGGTTTCCTTCAGATCAGCAAGCACGGTTTCCTTCTTCCTTGACTTAACCACAATGTCTTCCACATAAGCATGAACGTTGCGTCCAATCTGCCCATGAAAGCAATTCTGAACACATCGCTGGTAAGTCTCCTGAGCACTCTTGAGCCCAAAAGGCATAGATACATAACAGAAAGTTCCAAAGGGGGTGATGAAGGTTGTCTTCTCCTAATCTTCCATTGCCATCTTGATCTGATGAGAACCAGAATAAGCACCCAGGAAACACAAACTCTCACAACCCGTTGTGGCATCAACAATCTGTTCAATATGGGGGAGAGCAAATGGATCTGTTGGACAAGCCTTGTTAAGGTCTGTGCAGTCCACACACATACACGAAGTGCCATTTTTCTTGAGCACAAGCACAGGATTAGCCAACCACCAAGGGTGAAAAACTTCCACTATGAACCCAGCAGCAAACAGCCGGGCCACTTCCTCTCCAATGGGCTTGCGTCTCTCCTCGTTAAAATGACGGAGGAACTATAGGACAAGTTTCATCTTAGGATCCACATTAAGGTGGTGCTCAGCGAATTCTCTTAGTACAACTGGCATGTCAGAAGGTTTCCATGCAAGGATGTCCCGATTCTCACGGATGAACTCGATGAGCACGCTTTCCTATTTGGGATTCATCCCAGTCCCAATGGTGAACTGTTGAGAGGAATCACCAGGGACAAAATCTACTTGCTGCATGTCCTTTGCCGAATTAAACTTGAGAAGTGGGTCCTTCTCAGTAGTGGGTTTCTTCAGAGGGGTCATGTTAGTCGGGTAAACATTATCTTTATAAAACTTGAGCTCCTCAGTAGCACAAGCCGACTCGGCATAAGTAGCATCTCCTTCCTCACACTCCAGGGCAAGTTTGCGATTCCCATGAACTCTGATCATCCCTTGTGGCTCTGGCATCTTAAGCTGCAAATAGATATAACAAGGGCGAGCCATGAATTAGCATAAACCGGCCATCCAAATAGGGCACGATAAGGACTCTTGATCTTCACCACCTCAAACCACAACGTCTCTGCTCTGTAATTATATTGACCACCAAAAGCCACTTCCAAAGCTATCTTTCCAATAGGGTAAGTCGACTTGCTAGGCACCACTCCATGAAACACTATGGAAGACGGCTTGAGGTCCTTGTTTGTCAGACTCATCCGACGAAAAGTATCATAGTACAATATGTTGATGTTGCTTCCACCATCCATAAGTACCTTCGTGAACTTATAACCACCCACTTGAGGGGCTACCACCAGGGCCAGATGACCCGGATCATCACCCGGGGCGGGCGATCCACTCGGCTCCATGTGATCGTCTACTATGACCATCGTAAGTATTGGGGCACCGTCGGCTCAACCGTGTTGACTGCTCGCTTATGGACCTTCCGTTCATGCTTGCACGTGTTCGTAGTGAAAAATGATACTGGCCACTGTTAAGTTGCTTAGGATTACTCTGGTATCCTGATTGACTATTTTGCTGTTGATTACCATTCCCAGACTGCTGATTATGACTATCCTGGCCCTGATAACTAGAATTTGAGCCGCCACCACCAAAGTCGGATCCCTGGAAACCTCTAGAGCGTGACCCACCAGACGGTCCATTGTTGCCATGATGCTGAAAAGACTGGTTCTTGTACTCTCGCATGATGTAACAATCCTTTGAAGCATGACTAGATGGCTTGTTATGATAACTGTGCTTCGGACATGACCCATTAAGGGGTTCCTCATAATTCTTGGGCATCCCCCATTATAAGGTTGCCTGCAATTACAGCGCTGATTTTTGAACCCGGCATTAGTGTTAGCCACAAAATCTGTCCCGCCATCGCGGTATCTACGCTTTCCACCATTACGCTGGTTGTTATATTGACCATTCTGCGCCTGGACATGTTGTTGCTGACTCTTACCACCGCCGTTTTTCTTGCCCTTGCCAAATTTATCATCATCAGAACCAGGATCCTTCGTAACGTTAGAATCGGCATACCTAGTAAGTATGTCCATGAGGTTACCCATATTTGTGCACTTGCGCTTAAGCCGCCCGAGCTTCTACTTAAGGGGCTCAAAGCGACAGTTCTTCTCGAGATCAAAACAGCTTGAGCCACCATGATATTGTCGGAAGACTGGATAATAGCGGCGACTCGGCGAGCCCAATGATGGGCCAACTCATCCTCACGTTGCACACAGTGCTCCAAATCCACAATTGCCATTGGCTGCTTACATGTTCCTTGAAAGTTCCTAATAAAGCGCTCTTTCAGTTCTGCCCAAGAGTTGATAGAATTGGGGGGCAGGTTTTTCAACCAAGTGCGAGCCGGACCCTCCAACATCATAGTGAAGTATTTGGCACATACTGCATCACTGACGTCCAATATATTGCCAGCTCGTAGCCTTCAATCCAAGCCTCTAGAGGGAGATCTGCCGTATAGTTAGGTATCTTTCGGGGACCTTTAAAATCCTTAGGCATGCGCTCATTACGTAGAGATGGCACTAGGCACGACACTCCAATGCTTTAGGCAGTCAACCCGGCTCCGAACTTGAAGGAACTGTAGGGGCGGCTCACAAGCCCCCCTGATTTGCTGCCTCTGCCTCTCAACGAGCTCTTGCACCATCCACAATTGCTTGAGCATTAGTCCTCGGGTTAAGGGTGGGTTATCATGGGACGGGTTACATTGTCTTTCACTGCTTGAAACCGCCGGCGATTCAGTGTGCCGGCTATAGCTGCGACTCGGCAATGGTGTAGAATGTACATAGTGCTGATTATAAGAATAGTTAGCCTGCTGAGCAACTGCCGCCTGTAACAATTCAATGGTGTTCCGGGTCTCAACCACAATGGGTGACTCACCGGTGATAGTAATCGCCATAAGCCGGGTCGCCGCTCCTACCATGTTATCCACCGGGTTGGAGAAGTGACCCGGTGGTGACGAAAAGTGCGGCGGCGGCAGCCGACTTCGGGGCGGGTTAGGTCTAGGATCTTCCCTCCGGACAGGCTCTGGCTGCTGAGGCTGGGTTGTTTCTCTGTTACCAGGTGTGTCAGTGGTTAATAAGGGTATAACTGGCACTCCTGGCATACTTGGGACTGCTCCAGGCGTGTTGAACAACCGTGCGGGCTCATAACTCGGAGGCAGAGGGCTCCGATACCTCCGCTGATGGACCGCATTAGACGCGTGCTGCTCAAGGTTCAACTGCGAAGTGTGTGTCTTCATACGTTCTATCTCTGCATTAATCCGGGCTTGTAACTCGGCTGTCCGGGTGTTCTCGGCGTTGATATCGTCATGGGCCTGGGTCATCTGCTCCCTAAGCTTTGCGATCTCTGTGTTACGCTCTGCTTGGTTTTCCGCTGTGACCTCAGTCCCCATTAAGGTCATCAAAGAATCCAACAGCTCAGATAAAACTTGAGCCGGAGGCCTGACTGAGCCAGACCCTGAAGGGCCAGTTGTTGCCGTTGCTTCAGTCGTCATGTTGTTGAGGGCCGGTGTTGTTCCTGCCATGTACATGGCGGCTCGGAATGGTGGCTCGTAGGGGTCCGGAATACTGTCGCCATCAGAACAGTCCCCAAGCCCGCCGTTTTGAAGCTGGTAGATTGACTCTATTTCTCCGGTCGAGTATCCATCACCTGAGTAGATGAGAGTCTCTCCTCCAAATGTGGAATTTTCCGTAAGTTCCACACCTTGTGTAAAGCCCACGAAAGCGTGTTTCCGACCGTCTTGGACCTGGGCGGGTTGCCTACGCCGAGTCGGCTCGACGATCTCGGTGCAGATGTCCGGCTCAGCCTCAAATCCACCGAGCTTGCCAATGAAGACGTGGATTCCGCAGAAGGGGACCCGGTACCCGTACTCGATTGAGTCGGCCTCAGGGCCACAACTAGTGTCGTCAATGTAGAGCTTGCCGTGGCGACTCTTGCTAATCCTGCCAACGACATATCCCTCGATCCCTGGGAAAGAGCCCTTCAAGAACTCGAAACCACCGTCCGCTAGCCCCACGGTCAGCGCCAACTATCGTGGTTTTGTCATGGCAGATGTCCTAGTGTGAGGACTTAGAGGTGAGGCCATCGCAACTAGGTGGTTAGCTTGTCAGGGTTGAGCATAATTGAGAGACACGGATTTACCCAGGTTCGGCCCCTCACAGTGGAGGTAAGATACTACTCCTGCTTTTCTACTTATTGCTTTAGTATCGATTACAAGGGAGCAGATTCACTTGACCTAGCTATCGATTGATTGTAAATTGATCTATCTATGCCGGGGACTCGCCTTTATATACAGGTCGTGGCCTCCGGCTTACAAGAGTCTGGGTCGTCTCATGACCCGTGACTGAGTCCAACTCTAAGTCGCCTTGCCTTCTGGGGCAAGACACCACATGGCAGCTTATGCCTCTAGGCAACCCACCGCCTTCTGGTTCCAGGCCCTAAGACGGCCCATCTTGTGAGTCGCTCTTCCAGTCTTGCATCCTGATTGCTCTGGTCCATCTGAAGCCTTGCTCCAAGAGTCGCCAGTAACATGACCCGGCCTTTGTATGGTAGGTTACATCGTGGGGTCATACCCCCAGCAGGTAGTGAAGAAGCCGAGGCAGCAGAGCCACCTAGTGGTGAACCAAACCTATCCCCGGCAAGGCCTAACGTTGATAGAGAAAGGGGGCCACAAGCAGATGCGGATAATCAGAAGGTGTTAGCAAGGAAGAAGATGGTGCAGCGACCAGTTTACTTTGTCAGCTCCCTCCTGCAGGGGGCTAGGTCGAGTTACTCTGGGGTGGAAAAGTTGATCTTCGGCCTTCTCATGGCCTCGAGGAAGCTGCGCCATTACTTCCAAGCTCACGAGATCATAGTTGTGACTCGCCTTCCATTGTAGCGTATTCTAAGGAACCCCAAACTACCTGTGGGATTGTGGAGTGGGCACTAGAATTGTCAAGTTTTGCTTTGAAGTTCGAGAGCACGACAACTATCCAAAGCAGGGCGCTGGCAGAATTTATTGCAAAATGGACGGAAACAATCGATGAAGAGTGGAGACAGCCCTCCCCGGCAAGGAGGCCCCCAAGGAGTGGGTCATGTACTTTGATGGTGCTTTCTCGCTGCAAGGTGCTGGGGAAGGAGTGTTGCTAATTGCACCCATAGGGGAACACCTCAAGTATGTTATCCAGATGCACTTCCCCAGGGAAGATGCTACCAATAACATTGCAGAGTACAAAGGGCTCCTTGCCGGACTTAGGATTGCAATAGAATTGGGCATAAAGAAGCTAGTTATACGTGGTGATTCCCAGCTCGTGGTGAAGCAAGTGAATAAGGATTACCAGAGCCTGCTGATGGAGGCATATGTGGAAGAAGTGAGAAAGGTGGAAGAGCACTTTGACGGGCTGCAAACGGAGCATGTGCCCCGTGTAGAGAATGGTATCACAGACCACCTGTCAAAGTGCGCTGCTCAGAAGCTTCCTGTGGAACCAGGAACTTTTGTACTCCATCTAACTCAACCTTCAGTCTCTCCATCATCGTTGGCCAGAAAGAGAAGAAAACTGAACACCGACAAGCATTTCCCGGCAGAGCTCCCTGGAGCCGCTAGTGAGAAGGTTGACGAGGGGAGTGTTATGACGGGCGGTGAGCTACATCCTCCGACGGGACTTCAAGTTCTCTCTGTTGAGGCTGGCACTCCCGTAGTAGAAGGGACGCCCTTGGTCCTCGTCGTCGAGCCACAAGCTTTGACATGGGCGTAACACATAGTCAAATTCCTGCAGACTAGAGAACTTCCCGATGACTCAGAGGAATCTGAAAAGGTGGCCCGCCAATCGAGTATGTATCAGTTCGTTGATAGAGGCAAAGGTGTCCCGTCTTTCGATGAGATGATGAATATCGCTTTGATGGAAGTCGACTTTGACGATCCGACTACGAACGTGCGAGGACGTCGCGCCTTAGCAATCGCTAAACCAACTCTGAGAGGTTATCGACCACGCCGGAGCACGATCAACCTGACCACGAGGGTCTGTTTCCTGCGAGCAAACGAAGAACAGGCAAGAAACTGAGATTGCAATCTGGATATTGCGAATATAAGATGAAAGCTTTATTGATCAAGGTGGGGTTCTGTGACGCCTTTGTCTGGTCGCTGAACACAAACGAAGTACGCGAAGTTGCAGCTATGGCGAACTTTTAATCTAAACAAAACCCAAAGTCTAAACGACGCCCTAAGGGCTGTATATATGGAGGAAGAGGGGGGGAATTTCGTGGCCCTTGAGGAAGGGGTCCGAAACCAACCCTATCTCTTGTTTCCCCACACATACCGACTCTAAAAACAGCCTATACTTATGTATTTCGAAATTACATGGGCCTGGCCCAATAATAAGGTGACGCAGCACCTAGAATAGCCTCTGGACGAAAGTTATGAAGTAGCATCTTGTATATTTCGTCCAAGGCTTCATGCACGCATTATGGTGGCTTCAACGTCCTGAAATCATCACTTGTAACTCCGTTCTTGTTCCCCATGCGCATGCCATCATCTCCATGCTTGTTCTTGCTCCAATGTTCATCCTTCTCAAAGCTAGGCCCTTCATTTGTAAGCAAAACAAATGTATCCAATTTAGGTAGCATCATATTCTCATGAACATTAGAATCATTAGCAAGAAACGAAAGTACCTGGTAATTTAATTGGCGTGCGCGAGCTCTAGTAATTGGTCCAGTATGTATAGCAGCAGGGCCTGTGGGTGTAATAATTGTATTGATGTCCTCATCATCCTCCCCTTCTTGAAATGAAGTCGTCCTCGACGGAAGCTCATCTTCCTCACCCAAATAAGGCTTCAAATCTGCAATATTAAAAGTGGGACTAACCCCAAAATCTGCAGGCAGCTCAAGTTTATATGCATTATCATTTATTTTCTCTAACACCTTAAAAGGACCATCAGCACGTGGCATTAGCTTTGATTTGCGCAAATCAGGAAATCTATCCTTACGCAAATGTAACCAAACAAGATCTCCAGGTGCAAACACAACATGTTTTCTACCCTTATCTCCAGCAAGTTTATATTTAGCATTCATACGCTCAATGTTTTCCTTAGTTAACTCATGCATATATAGCGATTACCAGGGAGAGTCAAACGCACGATGTAGACTTATGTGGAGCTGGGAAGGCTTATAATATGGTAGCAAAATGGTAAGCAATAATCAATTCAGAGATGCAAAGTTGAATAAACGCTCAACGACGGTACTGTGCTGGTCCTAGGCTAGACCGTGCTAGAGACGCGAGCCTAGAACACTAACAAAATCACGGCGCTGCACGTAAACAAGGGAAAAGCACACTCAGGGATTTTTTTTTCGCTCTTTTTTTTTTGCGCTCTTTTTTTTTTGCGCTCCTCTTTTTTTTTTGCGAAAAAATCACTATAATGGCGAGTGTCTCAAAACTCTTCCCAGGTCAAACTGACAGGATGGGCACAAAATTTTTTGACTATTTTTTTTTCGGAAATCAGGGCAGCGACGACGAAAAAGTGCGACAAAAAATCACTATGATGGCGAGTGTCTCAAAACACTACCCGGGGCCTAAAAATAGGATAGGGAAAAAATATTTTTGGTTGCCGAAATTTTGGCCTAAAAACTGCCCGGGGGTCTCCAGACTCTTTTTTTTTCCGAGACCTACTCAGGCAAGGAAACACGAAACGGAAAATATATGGATCTCTAAAACCAACCGAATATGAAAAGAACTCGGATTGGTGGTGGATATATGGCGGTAGGATATGGCAGCGGTGGTGGTATATGGTAGCGGTAGTGGTATATGGATATGGATCGGTGGTGGTATATGGATACGGATTGGTGGTGGTATATAGATACGGATTCAGAGCGGTGGCGGATGAGCAATGGTGGTAGATGGCAAGGCGATGATGATGGTGCGGCGGCGGCGTGACAACTTATGACCAGAACTCGAAACTCTAAAAGACTAGACTCTAAGACCAGCAACTTGACACGACGATGCAACCGCAAATTCAACAAAGCAAAAACCCTAAAAAGATTATGCAAAGGCTCAGATTGGTTCGGATATGATGAACTAACCCTAATTTTTTTGTGGCTTTTTCGTGGACTGTAGGTATGAAGAACAGACTCGATCTAAACTACGAAAAACTGTAAAATCTCACCGAGCAACCTGGAAATCTGATACCACTTGATAGAGGCAAAGGTGTCCCGTCTTTCGATGAGATGGTGGATTTCGCTTTGGTGGAAGTCGACTTTGACGATCCGACTACGAACGTGCGAGGACGTCGCGCCTTAGCAATCGCTAAACCAACTCCGAGAGGTTATTGACCACGCCGGGGCACGATCAACCTGACCACGAGGGTCTGTTTCCTGCGAGCAAACGAAGAACAAGCAAGAAACTAAGATTGCAATCTGGATATTGCGAATATAAGATGAAAGCTTTATTGATCAAGGTGGGGTTCTGTGACGCCTTTGTCTGGTCGTTGAACACAAACGAAGTACGCAAAGTTGCAGCTATGGCGAACTTTAATCTAAACAAAACCCAAAGTCTAAACGATGCCCTAAGGGCTGTATATATGGAGGAAGAGGGGGGAATTTCGTGGCCCTTGGTGGAGGGGTCCGAAATCAACCCTATCTCTTGTTTCCCCACACATACGGACTCTAAAAATAGCCTATACTTATGTATTTCGAAATTACATGGGCCTGGCCCAATAATAAGGTGACGCAGCACCTAAAATAGCCTCGGGACGAAATTTATGAAGTGGCATCTTGTATATTTCGTCCAAGGCTTCATGCACACATTATGGTGGCTTCAAAGTCCTGAAATCATCACTTGTAACTCCGTTCTTGTTCCCCTTGCACATGCCATCATCTCCATGCTTGTTCTTGCTCCAATGTTCATCCTTCTCCAAGCTAGGCCCTTCATTTGTAAGCAAAACAAATGTATCCAATTTAGGCAGCATCATATTCTCATGAACATTAGAATCATTACCAAGAAACGAAAGTACCGTATAATTTAGTTGGCGTGCACGAGCTCTAGTAATTGGTCCAGTATGTATAGCAGCAGGGGCTGTGGGTGTAACAATTGTATTGATGTCCTCATCATCCTCCCCTTCTTGAAATGAAGTCGTCCTCGACGGAAGTTCATCTTCCTCACCCAAATAAGGCTTCAAATCTGCAATGTTAAAAGTGGGACTAACCCCAAAATCTGCAGGCAGCTCAAGTTTATATGCATTATCATTTATTTTCTCTAACACCTTAAAGGGACCATCAGCACGTGGCATTAACTTTGATTTGCACAAATCAGGAAATCTATCCTTACGCAAATGTAACCAAACAAGATCTCCAGGTGCAAACACAACATGTTTTCTACCCTTATCTCCAGCAAGTTTATATTTAGCATTCATGCGCTCAATGTTTTCCTTAGTTAACTCATGCATTTTTAAAATCAATTCAGCATGTTGTTTAGCATCAAAATTAACCTTCTCCGAAGATGGAAGAGGCAACAAATCAATAGGTGCACGAGGTAGGAAACCATACACAACTTCAAAAGGGCACATCTTAGTAGTAGAATGCAATGAACGATTATAAGCAAATTCAATATGAGGCAAGCATTCCTCCCACATTTTCTTATTATTCTTCAAAACAGCCCTAAGCATAGTAGACAACGTTCTATTGACTACTTCAGTTTGTCCATCAGTTTGGGGGTGACAAGTAGTACTAAAAAGCAGTTTAGTCCCCAACTTAGCCCATAAACATCTCCAAAAGTGGCTAAGAAATTTAGTATCACGATCTGAAACAATAGTATTTGGCACACCATGCAAGCGAATAATTTCACGAAAGAACAAATCAGCAACATTAACAGCATCATCACTTTTATGACATGGTATAAAGTGTGCCATTTTCGAGAATCTATCCACGACAACAAATATGCTATCCCCCCCCTTCTTTGTTCGAGGTAAACCTAAAACAAAGTCCATAGATATATCCTCCCAAGGAACACTAGGTACAGGCAAAGGCATATATAAACCATGAGGATTGAGTCGTGACTTAGCTTTTTGACATGTAGTGCAGCGAGCAATAAAACGCTCAACATCCCGTCTCATCTTTGGCCAAAAGAAATGTGTAGCAAGTACGTCCTCCGTCTTCTTCACGCCAAAGTGTCCCATTAATCCTCCTCCATGCGCCTCCTGCAACAACAAAAGACGAACGGAGCTAGCTGGAATGCATAGCTTGTTAGCACGAAACACAAATCCATCGTTAACAACAAACTTGTTCCACATTCTTCCTTCTTTACAATTCTGCATTACATCTTTAAAATCAGCATCATGCACATATTGATCTTTGATGATCTCCAAACCAAATATTTTGAAGTCAAGTTGTGAAAGCATAGTATAGCGACGAGACAATGCATCAGCAATAACATTTTCTTTTCCCTTCTTGTGTTTAATGACATAAGGGAAAGTCTCAATGAATTCAACCCATTTAGCATGTCTACGATTCAGTTTAGCTTGACTTTTAATATGTTTCAAAGATTCATGATCAGAAAGTATAACAAATTCTTTGGGCCATAAATAATGTTGCCATGTTTCTAAAGTCCGAACAAGAGCATATAATTCTTTATCATAAGTAGAATAATTCAGACTAGGCCCACTCAATTTTTCAGAAAAGTATGCAACAGGTTTGCCATCTTGTAATAACACACCTCCTAATCCAATTCCACTAGCATCACATTCAAGCTCAAAAGTCTTATTAAAATCAGGAAGTTGGAGTAAAGGAGCATGTGTCAACTTATCTTTCAATACCGTGAAGGCTTCTTCCTGTGCGGTACCCCAAAGAAAAGGCACATCTTTCTTTGTAAGCTCATTGAGAGGTGCAGCAATGGTGCTGAAATCTCTCACAAAACGCCTATAGAATCCAGCGAGGCCAAGAAAACTCCTCACTTGTGTGACCGTTTTGGGCTGCGGCCAACTCTCAATAGCTTCAATCTTGGCTTTATCAACTTCAATTCCCTGTGGAGTAACATCATAGCCAAGAAAAGATACTCGGTCGGTGCAAAAGGTGCACTTCCCAAGGTTACCAAACAAACGTGCATCACGTAGAGCAATAAAAACAACACGTAAATGTTCCAAATGTTCTTCCAAAGATCTGCTATAAATCAATATGTCATCAAAGTAAACTACCACAAATCGTCCAATGAAAACACGTAAAACTTCGTTCATTAATCTCATGAAAGTACTAGGTGCATTAGTTAACCCAAAAGGCATGACTAACCACTCATATAATCCAAACTTAGTTTTAAATGCTGTTTTCCATTCATCTCCCAATTTCATACGAATTTGATGGTAGCCACTACGCAAATCAACTTTGGAGAATATTGTAGAGCCACTCAATTCATCAAGCATATCATCTAGCCTAGGAATAGGATGACGATAACGAATAGTAATATTATTAATGCCTCTACAATCAACACACATACGTGATGTACCATCCTTTTTCGGCACTAGAATAATAGGAACAGCACAAGGACTAAGGGATTCGTGTATATAACCTTTGTCGAGAAGCTCTTGTACTTGACGCATAATCTCCTTCGTCTCCTCTGGATTGGTACGGTATGGTGCACGGTTTGGCAGTGAAGCACCGGGAATTAAGTCAATCTGATGCTCAATCCCTTGAATAGGCGGTAATCCCGGTGGCACGTCTTGTGGAAAAACGTCAGTGAACTCCTGCAAAATGTTAGTGACAGCAGGAGGCAAAGAGGAAGGCACGTCCTCGAATGAAAATAATGCCTCTTTGCACACAAAAGCATAGCAAACAGATTTGCTGAAATCTAGCTCATCAATATCAGATTTGGTGGCAAATAAACATGCACTTTTCAATTTAATTTCAGAAGCAACACTAGATGGTTTATTATTAGGCTTCATTTGTTGCTCAAATTCTTTTGCCACAATCTGATTTTCACTCTTATTCTTCTCCTGTTGTGCTTTATTAGCTCTATTAATATCATCTTTCAAAATGGAATCAGGAGTCATAGGAAGCAAAGTAATATTTTTATCCTTATGAACAAGAGTATAGTGATTGTTTCTACCATGGTGTACAGAATTTTTATCAAATTGCCATGGTCTACCAAGTAATAAGGAACATGCTTGCATGGGTACCACATCACAATCAACATAATCAGCATATGTAGAGATACTAAAATGCACACGAACAGTACGTGTTACCTTAACCTTGCCGCTGTTGTTGAACCATTGGATGTAGTAAGGATGTGGATGTGGTCTTGTGGTGAGAGAGAGCTTCTCCACCATCTCCATGCTAGCCAAGTTGTTACAGCTCCCTCCATCTATGATGACGCGAACAGAACGTTCCTTCACAACTCCCTTTGTATGGAACAAATTATGCCTCTGATTTTGCTCTGCTTGTGTGACCTGCACACTCAAAACACGTTGAGCAACTAAACATTCATACCTGTCAGCGTCTTCAGGAGCCATGTATTGCGTCTCATTTTCAGAATCATCTCCACCATGTTCTTCACGTGTAATAAGAGCCAAAGTCTCCTCATCATAGTCACTAGCGGACTCATACCCACCATCCTCAGTAGCAATCATGACACGCTGAGATTTGCATTCTCTCGCAAAATGTCCTCTTCCCTTACAACGACGACAAATAATATCACTTGTGTGCCCTGTCGATGCCATGGAAGAAGAAGAGCTCTGCACAGGCCCGGCAGGCGTGCGCTTGGCAGAGAGTGGTGGTTGTGCCTGCTTTCTTGTATCACGGCTGGAGGTGGCACCTGATGGAGGTGATGGTGAAGTGGAAGTAGAAGATGCACGCGGTGTCCATGATGAAGGTCGACCTGCAGAAAAGTTAGTTCGCGCCAATGGCTGTCGATCCTGCACTTCACGTTCAGCTTTACAAGCAAGATGGAATAAACGAGTGATATTATTATAATCCTTATACTCTAGAATGGTCTGAATCTCTTTATTTAATCCACCCATAAAACGTGCAAGCATAGCTTCATTCTCCTCAACAATACCACATCTAATCATGCCAGTTTGTAATTCCTGATAATATTCTTCTACAGAATTTTTTCCTTGTCTTAAACGCTGCAATTTTTGAAGTAATTCACGTTGATAATATGGTGGAACCCAACGAGTACGCATAGCAGTTTTCAAAGTAGCCCAAGTAGCTGGAACAGGATATAATCTACAATGTTCAGACCACCAAACACATGCAAAGCTAGTGAAAGCACAAACAGCAGCAGGAACACGTCTCTCCTCAGGATATTGTAAACATGTAAATCGTTGTTCAGTTTCTAACTCCCAAGTAAGATATATATCAGGAACATATCTACCCTCAAATGGTGGAATATTCAATTTCAGTTTAGGGAGATGGTCATGATCTCGTACCTGAGGTGGTGGTGCCGGCCTACCGTTGCGAATATATACCTGAGGTCGACCTACTGGTGGTGGTGCTGGTGGCTGCACGTAGTTCTGATTTTGATCAACCTCATCCTCATAATCGCCCGCATAATCGTCATCCTCCTCAGCCGCCGCAGGAGCAGGAGCCAAAGAAGCATCAACAGTAGGGACAGCAGCACCCGAATTTTGACCAATCTCAATTGGAACGCGCTGTGCCCGTCCCACTTGATTTGGAAGGCGGCGTTGGAGATGTGGTTGTTGTTGTTGTAGAGGTGCGACATGTGCAGCCGGTGGTGGTTGGGGAAGACGCTTGAGTAATTCAGTAAACTTGTCATCCAGCTTTGTCTCAAACGACTTCTCCACGGCATCTATCTTCTCCATAGCCTCTTCAAATCTGTTTAGCACATCTCCCACCTGGCCACTCATCATTTGCTGAAATTTATCATGCAACTCCTTGTTCGTCATGTTCTCCCAATCAGTCTCATCGGCTTGTGAACCTGCCATGGTTAGCAGCAATAGAAACACAAAAGAATATGATCCTGCAGACTACTAGAAGTGGTGGGATGGTGGTGTGTCACAAAACCTTCAAGCGAATCTCAAATTCTTACTAGTTCTTACCCAGCAGCAGGTGGTGATCGGCAACCGTTGTAGTCAAAAACTCTCAAAGCTTGGATATAGCGATTACCAGGGAGAGTCAAACGCACGATGTAGACTTATGTGGAGCTGGGAAGGCTTATAATATGGTAGCAAAATGGTAAGCAATAATCAATTCAGAGATGCAAAGTTGAATAAACGCTCAACGACGGTACTGTGCTGGTCCTAGGCTAGACCGTGCTAGAGACGCGAGCCTAGAACACTAACAAAATCACGGCGCTGCACGTAAACAAGGGAAAAGCACACTCAGGGATTTTTTTTTCGCTCTTTTTTTTTTGCGCTCTTTTTTTTTTGCGCTCCTCTTTTTTTTT
>NC_057805.1:205929102-205952492 GCF_018294505.1 Triticum aestivum
CTAACAGGATGGGCACAAAATTTTTTGACTATTTTTTTTTTCGGAAATCAGGGCAGCGACGACGAAAAAGTGCGACAAAAATTCACTATGATGGCGAGTGTCTCAAAACACTACCCGGGGCCTAAAAATAGGATAGGGAAAAAATATTTTTGGTTGCCGAAATTTTGGCCTAGAAACTGCCCGGGGGTCTCCAGACTCTTTTTTTTTTTTTTCCGAGACCTACTCAGGCAAGGAAACACGAAACGGAAAATATATGGATCTCTAAAACAAACCGACTATGAAAAGAACTCGGATTGGTGGTGGATATATGGCAGTGGTATATGGCAGCGGTGGTGGTATATGGATACGGATTCAAAGCGGTGGCGGATAAGCAATGGTGGTAGATGGCAAGGCGATGATGACGGTGCGGCGGCGGCGTGACAACTTATGACCAGAACTCGAAACTCTAAAAGACTAGACTCTAAGACCAGCAACTTGACACGACGATGCAACCGCAAATTCAACAAAGCAAAAACCCTAAAAAGATTATGCAAAGGCTCAGATTGGTTCGGATATGAGGAACTAACCCTAATTTTTTTTTGTGGCTTTTTCGTGGACTGTAGGTATGAAGAACAGACTCGATCTAAACTACGAAAAACTGTAAAATCTCACCGAGCAACCTGGAAATCTGATACCACTTGATAGAGGCAAAGGTGTCCCGTCTTTCGATGAGATGATGAATATCGCTTTGATGGAAGTCGACTTTGACGATCCGACTACGAACGTGCGAGGACGTCGCGCCTTAGCAATCGCTAAACCAACTCCGAGAGGTTATCGACCACGCCGGAGCACGATCAACCTGACCACGAGGGTCTGTTTCCTGCGAGCAAACGAAGAACAGGCAAGAAACTGAGATTGCAATCTGGATATTGCGAATATAAGATGAAAGCTTTATTGATCAAGGTGGGGTTCTGTGACGCCTTTGTCTGGTCGCTGAACACAAACGAAGTACGCGAAGTTGCAGCTATGGCGAACTTTTAATCTAAACAAAACCCCCAAAGTCTAAACGACGCCCTAAGGGCTGTATATATGGAGGAAGAGGGGGGGAATTTCGTGGCCCTTGAGGAAGGGGTCCGAAACCAACCCTATCTCTTGTTTCCCCACACATACGGACTCTAAAAACAGCCTATACTTATGTATTTCGAAATTACATGGGCCTGGCCCAATAATAAGGTGACGCAGCACCTAGAATAGCCTCTGGACGAAAGTTATGAAGTAGCATCTTGTATATTTCGTCCAAGGCTTCATGCACGCATTCTGGTGGCTTCAACGTCCTGAAATCATCACTTGTAACTCCGTTCTTGTTCCCCATGCGCATGCCATCATCTCCATGCTTGTTCTTGCTCCAATGTTCATCCTTCTCAAAGCTAGGCCCTTCATTTGTAAGCAAAACAAATGTATCCAATTTAGGCAGCATCATATTCTCATGAACATTAGAATCATTAGCAAGAAACGAAAGTACCTGGTAATTTAATTGGCGTGCGCGAGCTCTAGTAATTGGTCCAGTATGTATAGCAGCAGGGACTGTGGGTGTAATAATTTTATTGATGTCCTCATCATCCTCCCCTTCTTGAAATGAAGTCGTCCTCGACGGAAGCTCATCTTCCTCACCCAAATAAGGCTTCAAATCTGCAATATTAAAAGTGGGACTAACCCCAAAATCTGCAGGCAGCTCAAGTTTATATGCATTATCATTTATTTTCTCTAACACCTTAAAAGGACCATCAGCACGTGGCATTAGCTTTGATTTGCGCAAATCAGGAAATCTATCCTTACGCAAATGTAACCAAACAAGATCTCCAGGTGCAAACACAACATGTTTTCTACCCTTATCTCCAGCAAGTTTATATTTAGCATTCATACGCTCAATGTTTTCCTTAGTTAACTCATGCATATATAGCGATTACCAGGGAGAGTCAAACGCACGATGTAGACTTATGTGGAGCTGGGAAGGCTTATAATATGGTAGCAAAATGGTAAGCAATAATCAATTCAGAGATGCAAAGTTGAATAAACGCTCAACGACGGTACTGTGCTGGTCCTAGGCTAGACCGTGCTAGAGACGCGAGCCTAGAACACTAACAAAATCACGGCGCTGCACGTAAACAAGGGAAAAGCACACTCAGGGATTTTTTTTTCGCTCTTTTTTTTTTGCGCTCTTTTTTTTTTGCGCTCCTCTTTTTTTTTTGCGAAAAAATCACTATAATGGCGAGTGTCTCAAAACTCTTCCCAGGTCAAACTGACAGGATGGGCACAAAATTTTTTGACTATTTTTTTTTCGGAAATCAGGGCAGCGACGACGAAAAAGTGCGACAAAAAATCACTATGATGGCGAGTGTCTCAAAACACTACCCGGGGCCTAAAAATAGGATAGGGAAAAAATATTTTTGGTTGCCGAAATTTTGGCCTAAAAACTGCCCGGGGGTCTCCAGACTCTTTTTTTTTCCGAGACCTACTCAGGCAAGGAAACACGAAACGGAAAATATATGGATCTCTAAAACAAACCGACTATGAAAAGAACTCGGATTGGTGGTGGATATATGGCGGTAGTATATGGCAGCGGTGGTGGTATATGGATACGGATTCAAAGCGGTGGCGGATAAGCAATGGTGGTAGATGGCAAGGCGATGATGATGGTGCGGCGGCGGCGTGACAACTTATGACCAGAACTCGAAACTCTAAAAGACTAGACTCTAAGACCAGCAACTTGACACGACGATGCAACCGCAAATTCAACAAAGCAAAAACCCTAAAAAGATTATGCAAAGGCTCAGATTGGTTCGGATATGATGAACTAACCCTAATTTTTTTTTGTGGCTTTTTCGTGGACTGTAGGTATGAAGAACAGACTCGATCTAACCTACGAAAAACTGTAAAATCTCACCGAGCAACCTGGAAATCTGATACCACTTGATAGAGGCAAAGGTGTCCCGTCTTTCGATGAGATGATGAATATCGCTTTGATGGAAGTCGACTTTGACGATCCGACTACGAACGTGCGAGGACGTCGCGCCTTAGCAATCGCTAAACCAACTCCGAGAGGTTATCGACCACGCCGGAGCACGATCAACCTGACCACGAGGGTCTGTTTCCTGCGAGCAAACGAAGAACAGGCAAGAAACTGAGATTGCAATCTGGATATTGCGAATATAAGATGAAAGCTTTATTGATCAAGGTGGGGTTCTGTGACGCCTTTGTCTGGTCGCTGAACACAAACGAAGTACGCGAAGTTGCAGCTATGGCGAACTTTTAATCTAAACAAAACCCAAAGTCTAAACGACGCCCTAAGGGCTGTATATATGGAGGAAGAGGGGGGGAATTTCATGGCCCTTGAGGAAGGGGTCCGAAACCAACCCTATCTCTTGTTTCCCCACACATACGGACTCTAAAAACAGCCTATACTTATGTATTTCGAAATTACATGGGCCTGGCCCAATAATAAGGTGACGCAGCACCTAGAATAGCCTCTGGACGAAAGTTATGAAGTAGCATCTTGTATATTTCGTCCAAGGCTTCATGCACGCATTATGGTGGCTTCAACGTCCTGAAATCATCACTTGTAACTCCGTTCTTGTTCCCCATGCGCATGCCATCATCTCCATGCTTGTTCTTGCTCCAATGTTCATCCTTCTCAAAGCTAGGCCCTTCATTTGTAAGCAAAACAAATGTATCCAATTTAGGCAGCATCATATTCTCATGAACATTAGAATCATTAGCAAGAAACGAAAGTACCTGGTAATTTAATTGGCGTGCGCGAGCTCTAGTAATTGGTCCAGTATGTATAGCAGCAGGGACTGTGGGTGTAATAATTGTATTGATGTCCTCATCATTCGTGGATAACACTTTGTATAGAAAGAGATTGAACTGTGTGAAGTTGAAGTGCATTAGCCAGGAAGATGGACTATCGTTGTTGGCAGAGATACACGGAGGAGTGTGTGGCTCTCATGTAGGATCAAGAGCACTTGTCGGAAAGGCTTTCCAACAAGGAATCTATTGGCCCACCGCCCTCCGGGATGCAACTGAACTCGTCACCAAGTGTGAGGCATGCCAGTTTCACTCCAAGAATATTCATTAGCCTGCTCAAGCCCTTCAAACCATCCCTTTATCTTGGCATTTCGCGGTCTTGGGGCTCAACATCTTGGGCCCCTCCCCCGTGCTACCAAGGGCATTGAATTATTGTACGTGGTAATCGACAAGTTTACAAAGTGGCCCAAAGTAGAGCCAATGAGGAAGGTGATTACACAGTTAGCTAACAAGTTCCTTAAAGGGTTGGTGTATCATTTTGGAGTACCCAATAGGGTGATCACCGACAACGGCACCCATTTCAAAAGCCGTGCCTTCATGCAGTACATCTAGAGCCTTGGAAGCAAGGTCTCTTTCGCTTCTGTTCCGCATACAAGGAGCAATGGACAAGTTGAAAGGATGAACACTGAAGTGCTGCGTGGGCTCAAGACAATAACTTTCGTTAAGTTGCGAAGGTGCGAAAAGCACTGGCTTGATGAGTTGCCGGTTGTTCTTCGGTCAGTCAGGACGACACCAAATTGAGCTACTGGCTAGACTCCCTTGTCCCTAGTATATGTTGCAGAAGCAGTACTCCCCACGGAACTCACATACGGGTCACCTCGAGTACTTACCTACGATGAAGTAGCGCAAGAGTAGTTGCGGCATGATGATGTCGCGCCCCTTGAGGAAGATCATCTCCTGGTAGCTGTTCGTGTTGCACGATACCAGCAAGCACTACGCCGCTATCACAGCCACAGGGTTCATGCATGGAGCCTTGAGGAAGGCGACCTTTTCCTTCAGCGCGTTCAGTCCACCAAGGGTGCAAACAAGTTGACGTTGGGTGGGAAGGCCCTTACCGGGTAGTACGTGTCACCAGACCTGGTGCAGTCCATCTGGAGACCGAAGATGGAATCGCGATGCAAAACTCATGGAATATTGAGCATCTTCGTAAGTTCTACCCATAAGGCGCGGTTGTCGGGCCTTGCCCCTGCAACCTGTTTTGTACAAGCATAGTCCCCGGGACTTGTAACCCTTTGTAAAAAGCCAGGCGCAGACCCTGTGCATATTTGAATAAAACAAAGTGTTTTCACAAAACATGCATACATGATTTCTTGTTTGCTTTAGTTCGATCTCATTGTGATTACACTTGTCTTAAGATAAGATGACTAACATGTTGTGGAAGGTCATGTGCTATCGTATTTTCTCCTTTTTCCTTTGATAGCAGCAGAACGATTTCATCACGCATAATTTTCCTGGGAAAAAGGATAAATGTGAACTGATATACCCGGTCCCCAGCAACATCTCCTTATCTAAAACGATAAGAAGGACAACAAAGAGAAATAAGTTCATCCCATCATTCCATGTTATGCTTGCGTATGAGAAACTTGTACGTAAGGAAACCTTGTTGTCTCTGCCGTTCGCGCTCCTATCTTTGACTCGAGTCTGCTCGACAAGGTTGGTTGTAGCTACATTTTGGAGAGGTTAACTTGGGGTCGGTCTTCGTTCGCGCTCCTAACCCGTTTTGAGCTCATTAAACGAGGTTTAGTAGCATCTGCGATGAAGGCCGGCAAGATGTCTTGCCGAAATTTTTTGTTTACTAAGATGTATTGAAGGCTCGTTCTTCAGCATGTTTAAATACATGCACAAGTGTCCGATAAGATCTTTTTCCAAAAATACGTGGACAAACAAGTACAAATCATACGAGAACTAATATGGATGAAAGATTACATGAATTTGATTCAAATTTGGCAAGCGCCTACATTTTTTTCTAATTTAAAAAGATAGGTGCCCCGTAATACCTTTATTGTCCCTCTCCTCCTAGGAGTGGCATTGAGAAGGAAAGAGGGCAAAAGGAGCGCCTAGGCAGAAGCCCAGCCTGACCCGTCAGGACCAGCGGGACGCAGCCTGACAAGATCGGGAGGGCGCCTCCCCGGCAAGGAAGAAGAGGCTGGAGACGGAGAGAGTGGCTAGGAGATGCCCTCGTCACCCCCGCTAGGACCAGAGGGACGCGGCTCAGTAGGGACACCGGCAGGGAAGACAAAGATGGAGTCCATGAGCCTGCTGGGGTCCAGATGGAGGAAGCGGTGACATCCAGGCCAAGCACCCCCGACAAATCGCTCTACCGGGGTCCAGCTGTAGATGATGGTGCTGCCGGCGCCTAGCTGATGGTGATTGTGCGTCTGGCGTTCAGCCGGAGTCCGAGTCGTCGTCTTCGTGCCTGATGGCCGGGGGATCCTCATCGCCGTCTTCACAATTAGTGTCTTCCTCGTCGCTGTCGCTCGAGGAGGAGCTTTCGTCGTCGCTCCAGCTTTCCATGTAGCACCCTAGGCGAGCACCTGAGCGTCGAAAGACCTTAATGGAGAGCATATCGTGTTGCACGAACTCGAAGCGGAGGATGTGCCCTTCCGCAAGGTAGTGGGCACGGGCGAAGGTTTCCCAACCACGCCTGTCGGATTCAGGGTTCCGCAGACCCTTGAGAGGTTCGAACTCTGGGGTGCGTGCAAAGAACTCATCTTCCCCAGTCCGCCTGCTCAACGGTTTCATGGCCTAGCTCGACGAACCCAAGGGACAAGAGACACAGCAATTTATCCTGGTTCGGGCCACCTTGCGGTGTAATACCCTACTCCAGCTTTGTGGTGGATTGCCTCGAGGGGCTGGATGAATTAGTACATGGGTGGAACAGCCTCAGGAGGTGAGGTGTTCTTGAGCTCGATGAGCTGGTGAGCTGGTCGGGGTGGAATCGATCCATCGTCTACGGTGGTGGCTAAGTCCTATTTATAGTGGCCTTGGTCCTCTTCCCAAATGTAGGCGGGAAGGGATCCCACAACGGCCAAATTCAAAGGGAGACAACTAGTACAAGTTATCCTGACAAAAGTGGTCTTCGCCTGCAAAAGCCTTTGGTGGTGACATTGCGGTGGGCTCTGTGATGACCTCCGTCCTGCCGTCCTGGCGGTCTTGGTCTTGTTGCACCGGAATGGAAAGCTTTGCTTGTTTCCTCGGGACCCCATGCCAGCGCTTGCCTCCTTAGCACCAAAGAGGAAACTGGTACACTGCGCTCGCTGGCGCCCGCCTGGCCTTGGTCGTCATGACTCACGTCGTGTGAACCTTGCGAGGTGCAGCTTGCATTGATATCTCCGCTCCTCGGGAGCCATCCTGGGGAGGCCGCCCCCCAGGGAGGTCTTGTTGTCGTTCACCTTGCGAGGCTCGCCCCTCGCGAGGGTCTTGAGTTGTTGGTGTCAAAGCTGGATCGTACCGGGCCGTCGATAGAGCCACGCCGTGGGCCGCAAGCAGGCAAGTCTGGGCACCCCCGGTCCCAGGACACCGACAACGCCTGAGAACCATGAAGTGGGGCGCAGGGAACTCGAGGTCCACCCACACGGCGCCGTGCCAATAGCCACTCATGTGCAGCCGCAGCCTGAGCGGCTGATCGTCCTCCATCACCCTAACGAAGGGACGAGGGAGCCACAAGCGGCTGCACGGAGGACCGTGAATCTTGACGATGAACTCCAACGCCGTGTCCCCCGCGTGGCCTTCTGACGGTATTGGAACAGTTGGTGGAGGAACAGCAGGCGCGCCACTCCGTCCGCCTCGACCGCGAGCACTGCGTCGACACCGACCACGCCTCGCAGCTCCACCTTGTGTACTAGACCTAGCATTTGCAGCTGCAACAGAGGTAGGCACAGGGTGTTGAGAACAAGCTCTTGTCGCCGCGATGGGAGCACGAGCTCGACCCCTTCCCCTCGCCATGATCGAAGCAGAAAATGGAGAAGGAGAAGGATGAGATGGTGGATGAGCATCGCCACCCCTATGCACCCCCTTTTATAGTGGAGTAGGGGGAGGGGGATGGCTCTCCACTACCCCGTGGCAATAGCCATGTTCCTCTAATCCAGCCCGTTGCGCTCCTGATGGCGTCTAGATTCGTCAGCCACCCCATTACGGCAATCCGGGGCATTGTGTTTTCTGCCAAGGCACACGTTCCCCCGCCCTGCACGTCCACCACCAACCCCACGCAATGCATGCAGCACGCGTGGCGGAAATGGCAAGCGTAGTGGGCGAGATAAAGATAAAATGGCAGTTACCCCCAGTCCACGCGTGGACGCCCTAACGGGCTCCTATGGATGTGGGCGCCTCTGGTTTTCAACATGAACGGCGCGCACCGTCTGAATGTTGAAGATGCCATGGGAGACTTGGGAGTAAGACCAAGCCCGGGTTAATAAAGAAGCAAAGAAGATCTCAAAAATGTAAACATTAGCCCCAGCAAGGTCAGTATGAACGCTTGTACATTGATTGGGCCTACCCCAACGATGCGTGGCGGCAAGGCTCGGGGGCTCCTATCGGGGCAACATACATTTGTGTTTGCCGCTCGGACTTGTTCACAGGCGTGCTACCGATCATATATCAAATACCAATGTATGACACAAGATAAGCCAGAGAAACCGCTCTTCGTCATATCAAGGCGGGCATTAAGAAGATCAAGCCAACAAGAGAACCCCTCGGGTAGGCCTTCTTTGCCGGACAGGCGAGCCCGGCAGGGTCGAGACCATGCCTAAGGGGAAAGACCAAACCACTCCGGAAAGGTTCCCGGGGCCGCTACGGTCAGAACCCGACAAGCCCCGTGCCAGCAATTCTTCGCCAAGACGCCACCGCTCCACCTCACCGTACGCCAGTCACTAATCATTGAGGTTTCAAGCTCTCAAGTGGTAAGGTGGAGCTTGTCAAACATGTGGCAACTTGCTGGCGAGGAGATTAACTTTATTGACACCCGTCGGGATGGCGTGTTACGCTAATAAGAAGAAGATGGATAAGAGGCGCGGCAAGCTTGTCGGACTTCAACCTCGGCATGACACCTAGCAGTGCATTTAATGTGATTTGTCCTAAACTTCTAGAGTTAGGTATGACAACACTATTATCTATCTAATCGTGCCATAATGACTATTTTGCCACTGTGGTCGCCCCTTCAACTATAAAAGGAGGCCCGAGGCAACCTAGCAAAGGGTTGGAACTTTTGATCCCTCAACACTTGTACACACGTGGTTGCTCTCCCCGAGGCACACTTGCCGGGTTGAGCGCATCGCGTCTTTGTGATACTCGAGTGCAATCCACCATAGCAGGAGTAGGGTTTTACGCGCAAAGCGGCCCGAACTTGGGTAAAAGGGAGTTGTCCATCGCCGTGTTGTCCTGTTGTTTCTATTCTTTGTGCAATGTGATCGTCCCCTCCCCAAACCTCAAAGGGGCAATCCCTGCCCCGTAGGTGATCGTGCTTTCTCCACGACACCTTGGGAAAGATCTGAGCTCGAATCAAAATCTTCTCCGCCATGGAAGGGAGATAGGTCTGTGACGTTGAAGATGTCACTCACGTTGTACTTGTAGCGTGGGATGTCGATCTTGTAGGCATTGTTGTTGTATCGTGCTAGCACCTTGAAGGGCCGGTCGGCTCGAGGTAGAAGCTTGGACTTGCCTTTCTTTGGGAAGCGGTCCTTGCAAAGGTCTAACCACACAAGATCTCCAATGTTGAATATCATGGGTTGCTTGTTGATGTTGCGCTCGGTCCTGAGGTGGTATACCTGGCGCTCGATTGCTTGTCTTGTAACTTCATTCACCTTCTTGAGACAGCTCGCTCATGCACTCATGCCCATGTTGACGCGCTCTTGTAATGGTAGCGGTAGAATGTCCAACGATGACAACAGATTGAAGTCGTAGATGACCTCGAAGGGGGACTTGCCGGTAGTCGAATGTATTACGCGATTGTAGGCAAACTCAACGATGGGTAAGCACTCCTCCCACTCCTTGATGTTCTTCTTCATCAACCAGCATAGGAGAGTAGATAGCGTCCGGTTCCTGGCCTCCGTTTGGCTGTCGGTTTGTGGATGGTATGGCTAAGAGAATAAGAGCTTGATTCCGAGCTTGGCGCAAAGCGTCTTCCAAAAGTAGCTAAGGAACTTGACGTCGCGATCCGACACAATAGTCCTGGGCACTCCATGTAGACGCCAGATTTCCCTACAAAAGAGTTTGGCAACATGTGAAGCATCACCTACCTTGTTGCATGGAATAAAGTGTGCCATCTTAGAGAAAGAGTCCACAAAAATGATGTCGAATCCTTTCCGTTTTGAGTCCTAGGCAAACCAAGCGCAAAGTCCATACTAATATCTTCCCATGTGTGGTATGGAATAGGAAGTGGAATATAGAGACCATGGGATTGAGCTTTAGACTTAGCTTTGCGCCATGTAGAGCATCAGTTGGTGTAGCGAGAGACGTCGCAAAACATCTTGGTCCAATAGTGGTTCTTGGCGAGCGTGGCAAATGTCTTGTCGGACCAAAGTGTCCCATAAGTCCTCCATGAGCCTCTTGCAAAAGTAAGAAACGAAGAGAAGACTCATGAATACAAGGCTTTTTAGCTCTCATTAGATAATCATCCTTGATGTAATAGAGTTCCTAAGATGTATGCATCAAGCATTTGGCAAAAGGAATAGCAAAAGTAGGATCATGCGCATATAAGTCTTTTATGTGCTCAAAGCCAATGATATTCAATTAAAGTTGAGTTACAAGCATGCATTTGTGCGATAAAGCATCCGCCACAACATTTTCCTTACCTTTGATGTACCTGATAACATAAGGAAATGACTCAATAAACTCACTCCATTTGGCATGATGCTTATTCAATTTTGTTTGACCCTTAATATATTTAAGCGTTTTATGATCCATATGGATGACAAATTCATGAGGGCAAAGATAATGTTCCCACACATGCAAGACTCTCACTAAGGCATACTAGTAGAATGCCCGTGCGTTGCCACGGGCTTTTATATATTTTTACCGTTTGCATACATAAACATAATGCATATCCAGTTTTGCATGTAACCATAATTGAAATCCACATATGAAAAACGTTTATATCATTAAAATTACAGGAAAATGAATCAAACTGATGACTACATGAGTGAAATTTTCAAATTTATATTGCCTTTTATTAATTTCTGTAGTGGATACTAAGAGAGCAACTATGCACCAGTCGCCTATTTTTTCAGTGGTAAATTTTTGTGATCGTCCACTTCTTCCTCCTCTTCATAGATCGTGTGTGTAGCCTCCTCACAGATCTGACGACACAACACCGAACTTAAAGGAGACTCTCGTATGTAGCGAGATCGATCCTTACCTGTTTTGTGGTGCTGTGTCGTCAGATCCTGCCACATTGGAGAGGATAGGAGGACTGGCGCGATGGGAGAGATGGGTTCGCCAGAGAAGAGAGAATAGAGAAGAGGAAGGCGACTAGGCAAACCGGTCATGTGTGTTTATTTTTTCCTTTCCCCTCAGCGGATGGTATGTGTGTAGGTCCAATTTGCCACGGGTCAAAAAAACATATACTAGTATACCATTGTTTTTCAAACATATTGCTAAATATCTCTCATCGTGTATATTTGTCTAGTCAAACTCATCGTTCTCCTCCAACATCCAGGCACGGGGAAGTGGATGCGGACTCAATTCTTCGAAGTTGAGGTCATGGTGGCATTAGTGATGTCCGAATTTCTTCCCGCCTTGACAGTGTTCACTCTTAACATCAACTCTCACATTTGCCAAGTGAATCCATTCTGCTTCCGTTTCGCCGAACAATATAATTTCACTACATTTGTTTATTCTAATTTTAAAAATTTACAATTTCTAATCATGTAGTTCAGATTCCAGCTCACACAACTTGGAAAATATTGTGTCTATTCTTACTGAAAAACATAGCACTAAACAAATTCAGTTGTAGAATTTTGTATTCGTGCATCATATGCAATCCTTGACAAGTCAGTTCATTCTTTCTTTATTAATCTCACAAATGGAAATGTACAAGGAGGCATGATGAAAAGGGAAAATTCTTTACACCCAATATGACCAGGCATCAGTCCCATGCTCACACCATATTTTTAAAACTAAAAGTACATTATGTTAATATGGTACAAACAACCAATCTACCGGCGTCTCCTTATTGCACCTTTCCCATCCCATTCATCACACCTACTATATCCCTCAATTTGAATTCACAAAATCAATAGACGTTTGGACTACCAGGAAGACCTAACAGAGGCCACTAACCAGTCACCAGCTTAAAGATGATAGTGCTATTTTCTGTAGCTTATAAGATAAGTAACAAAAAACAACTACAAGTTCCTTATACTACCTGAAAGTTAAACCAACACGACTTGATCCATCAATATGAAAAAATTGAACTTGTCACCGACAAAGTAGAGACAGAGATAAGTACTTACTTCCACAATTTTTTAAGAGAGCACTTGTGTCATTAGCTATAAGACTATAAGCTATATAATTAGATAATAATGGATCAAGTCCTAAAATTTATGCATCCATAAATGTTTCCAAATCTGGTTCATGGGTCCATCTCCGGAATATTTAGAGGATATTTCTCAGTATTGCCATGGTGTTTCGATGCCTTCAGCCAACAATTCTGCATAACGTCATAAGCTGTTGGACCATCCATTTTCAAATGCAAGTCATGCCATGGTTCCCTTGAGACATGTGCATCATCTGCCTGCAGACAGAGAACAAGGATAATTACTTTCAACTTCCCCAAATAAAACTTTCAGAATAGCAATTCAAATTAACACTAAGCATAGGAGAAGATGCAACTATTCTTCCTGCCCTAAGATGATATCCTTACGATGATTAGGAAGCGAACACAACATAAGTTCCTACTCCTGTAAAAAATTAGACTCGAGTATCTGTTACATGAGAAGCTGCAAAAATACACATGTACAAGACAAAGGAGTCGGACACTTACAATAAAGTTCGGATTGTAATAATCCTTCTTGTGCAAAGTTTGAAGACACCGAAACAGAGGGTGCCCAGGTATGTCGTAGCGTCTACCACATAAATCAAGGCCTGCGATGAAAGTAACTATTTTTCTCATATCAACGCCAGCATCAACATCCACGAACTGTTTCCTGGTGATGACTATAAGCTTTTTCTGTTCCCTAATTTTCAATACATTCATGTGATAAATAATTGTCACTAAATATTTGGCATAATACAAGATTACTTCGTAAAATAAATAAATTTTTGTGTGCGGCTATATATTTTATTTTTCTTGTCCAATAATCCAAACTGCTATTTTGAAGTATAAGACAACAACATAATACAACTTCAAGGTTGCAAAAATTACGGATGACTCACAAACTAAAATCATGCACAATAGCTATGTACACCGAACGTAATACTTTCAGTGTCCAACAAAACATGATCTATAATGACAAATAAGCAAAAGATCTATATGGAATAACAATAGGAATAACCTTTGTCACCCATCTTGTTTCCCGGCAGATCTTTGGCAAAGTAATATTTGAACTGGTGAGTGCTTAAAAATCTACGTATTTCCTTGTCTCCGTATCTATATATCCATTCTAAAAGTTAAAAAAACTGGTAAGAAGATCTACATCGATTCTTCATCATAGGTAAAAAGAGGGACAAAAACACACATATTTGTGTATCTAACAAAAATATATCATAGAAATTTTGGACTATACTTCTCTCGAATGATTTTTTGACAATAGTGAGAAATATCCTCTGAATATTATATATGTCATAGCTACATATTTTGCAAAATAGACCAAATCTGCAGGATATCCTAGGCTATGCTATCCATAGATATAATGGTGAATGCAGCACATATTTATTTAAAAAAACTGTGAACCTTGGCCAACGGGTAACGTGTACATGTACGGCGACCTAGATCGGATGATAAATGTGCTCATGGAGGTGTGTTCCATGGATCTAAGTACACAACGACTCAAAACTATTGCCTTCAACCAGTTCATACCGAATAACTCAAAACCAATTGTGCCTTGATCCAGTTCATACATGCCTTGAAAATAAAGGAATGTATATCATAGCATGTCTTTCTCTCGATTCCTTCCTCTAGTTTTCCATTACCGAACAAAGTTCTATTATTAGCTTGTTTGATGACAGGTAATGCTTTGGGTCCTATAGTGTACTGTTATAATATCTAAACAAGTAAGTAGAAAATCAAGTGATAAAACAATGTGTTGTCCAGAACTGGCACCAACAGAATGGGAAATCTACTTGAAAACTATTGTAATACACACATAAACAATCATCCTTTTGTAATAGTACCGAGATGTCACACCTTAAGGAGATTTTTTAAGGTAAAATGAATCATCTGAGAACAACAATTAATATAGCCAGGTCACAAGATATATTATTCAAAGTCAAGGAAATTTACCTCTGAAGCCGTGTATCAGTGAGTCTTCTTTCTCATATCTTCTTCCTATTTAGGAGATACATTCAATTACTTATAGTTGCAACACTTCTTTCCCACAGGCATGGATGAAAATGACAGAAATCCTTGCATTTTCTAGAGGAAGAACAACTGGCATGATTTGCATTTGGAAACCCACAAGCTAATATCATTGCAAAAGGGATTCATACAGCTAATATAATGTCAAGTAGAAAACAGAATATGGAAAATGATCCTTTTGTTATGGCATGTGTTGTTAAAAAATTTTGGTCCCTAAAAGAATGCAAAAGATTATTAGGAGTTGCCAAAAAATTGTTTGTAATATCATAATTAGAGAGGACTTGATTTCCTATGGTAAAGAGGAGAGGAGGCCCTGACCTTAGTAGGCATAGGTTCAGTAAAATGTGTTGCGTACCATCTCCTCCTGGTAGGCATAGTTTCTCCGTGACCTCGTACTAACCCCAACTTGTTTCTGAGAGCACGCAAATTGCTTACGCTATTTTTTATAGAAGGAGAAAGCATGTAAATTGCTTACAGTAATGTTATAAGAGAGTTGTCATAATAAAACGAACATCAACAATACATCACTCCTAGATACAAATGGACCTACTTACACACGCATCAACTCCGGTTCCTCCGGCCAGCTTCGAAAGACGCAGATTAGATAAGAGATCAGATAAGATTTGAGTGGTCGCAGATTAGTGTTAGTGATACTTCCTAGAGTGTTTGTCTAGTTCCTCCAGCAATGGTAAGTTAAGAAAAACCTAAGAACTCCTGCGAATGTAGGATCAAAACTTTGATGGCATCTTTAAATTGCTTTCGAAGCATGTAGGAGAGGAAAGGGGGTTCTATTTTTACCTTAGATGGATTGGCCTGAGCCTTCTTCAAGAGCTGGGCCCCCAAGCTTCTGGTGATTGGGCGATTGATGCCCGGTGACAACCGGATCTTGTTGCTACAGCGAACAAGACCAGATTCAGTTCAATAAAAAGAATAGAGGAACAAAAAATAGAACGGGATTCAATCCTTGTGATGATTTTCTTACACGTCGAGGACGTGGGCATGGACAACGTTGCCGATGTCCTTGAGCACCCACATTGGGGCGGCCGGCACCGACCTTGACGCCCTTCTGCTTCCCTATAGGGCATGCGGCACCTTGATCAAGAAATTGCTGGTTGACGCATGGATAGGGCAAGAAACTTGCTCGCATCAGATTGTCCAGGTTGAAAGCGTTATTAAAAATCCAATGTTGGCAAATTAGACTCGTATGAACAACAAAACTTGTAGTGGAATTGTCACAGCAGATGTCCTAGTGTGTGGACTTAGTCGTGAGGCCAACGCATCTTTGTAGTAGCTTGAGAGGGGTTGAGCGGAATCGAGAGACGCAACACAAGACAAGGATTTAGACAGCTTCGGGCCCCGGGAAACATCATCCGGTAATAGCCGTACATGCTGTTTGTGGCTAGGTCTCATTATGATCATGAGGGAGTCGCCGGTAAGCCGGCTTTTTGTGTCTAGCACTAGAGATTGTTTCTTCTTGCCTGTCCTTCTTTGGGGAGCCCTGCCCCTCCTTATATAAGTTGATGGGGCGGGTTACATGACTAGTCCTAGTAGGATTAGTATTACTCTATTACAAGTGGAGTCCTAGTCTTGCTTCCTTTATAAGGGAATATTCCTTATACTTTCTCTTAAGCCGGCCCACCATAACATGAGCCGGCCGTTTGGGCCTTGGGCCTTGGGCCTTGTCGTCCGTCTGACCCGCCCGTCAGGTCACCAGTTAATCACAATGCTCAAGCGGGTTGCCTGTAAATCGCCAGGTCCGGGCGGGTTGCCAGTGAGTCACCAAGCTCCAGCCGGGTCTCTGGTGAGTCACCAAGTCTGACCGGGTCATAATTCCGGCCGGGTCATACCGCGGGGTATATCCCCGACACTAGCCCCCAAGTTTAGCTTGGATTTATCCACGGAAAACTTATGCTGCAAAATAAACACAAGAACAAATTTGACAGGTTGTGCTCCGGGTTAAGAATTCTTGTAAACCGGCACCAGAACATCCATAAGTCCTTGTGATAGAGGCAAAGGTGTCCCGTCTTTCGATGAGATGATGAATATCGCTTTGATGGAAGTCGACTTTGACGATCCGACTACGAACGTGCGAGGACGTCGCGCCTTAGCAATCGCTAAACCAACTCCGAGAGGTTATCGACCACGCCGGAGCACGATCAACCTGACCACGAGGGTCTGTTTCCTGCGAGCAAACGAAGAACAGGCAAGAAACTGAGATTGCAATCTGGATATTGCGAATATAAGATGAAAGCTTTATTGATCAAGGTGGGGTTCTGTGACGCCTTTGTCTGGTCGCTGAACACAAACGAAGTACGCGAAGTTGCAGCTATGGCGAACTTTTAATCTAAACAAAAACCCAAAGTCTAAACGATGCCCTAAGGGCTGTATATATGGAGGAAGAGGGGGGGAATTTCGTGGCCCTTGAGGAAGGGGTCCGAAACCAACCCTATCTCTTGTTTCCCCACACATACGGACTCTAAAAACAGCATATACTTATGTATTTCGAAATTACATGGGCCTGGCCCAATAATAAGGTGACGCAGCACCTAGAATAGCCTCTGGACGAAAGTTATGAAGTAGCATCTTGTATATTTCGTCCAAGGCTTCATGCACGCATTATGGTGGCTTCAACGTCCTGAAATCATCACTTGTAACTCCGTTCTTGTTCCCCATGCGCATGCCATCATCTCCATGCTTGTTCTTGCTCCAATGTTCATCCTTCTCAAAGCTAGGCCCTTCATTTGTAAGCAAAACAAATGTATCCAATTTAGGCAGCATCATATTCTCATGAACATTAGAATCATTAGCAAGAAACGAAAGTACCTGGTAATTTAATTGGCGTGCGCGAGCTCTAGTAATTGGTCCAGTATGTATAGCAGCAGGGCCTGTGGGTGTAATAATTGTATTGATGTCCTCATCACCTTGTCATTTCCTTCTTCTAGAAAACCGGGGTCAATAGACCAGCTTCATAATCAATTTGCTTGTAGAAGAAATATTGTAAACAAAGTATCCATTTGACTCAGCCTTCAATCACTTGACAAAAAATATTGGTCTTCAAATATTCAATTGATATTCATCCGGCTTGAAGATGTAAAACTTGCCGGTTTATCCAAAATTGCCGGTTTGTAAATATTTATAGCATCGGGTCATAATTATTGTCGACGCCGGGTCAAAACTGAGAATTTTGAAGATTTTTCTCCCTCATATCCATATTACCTGTAGCCCCCAAGTCTTGAGCAGAGCAAAGTGATGACTTAAGACTTGCTTCAATATAAAGATTACCACTTTGAAGAAATCCATGGTGTTCATCTCAATCACTAGTCAGAACTGAGTATTCCACATATGTAGCCCCAAAGTGCCGGGTTGTCATGCTTGCAGCAACCTGGGAATTGTAATTGCCTGATGTCCATAAAAACTTCAACCAGTGTAGCCCCCAAGGGCCGGGTCATTATGCAATAATGAGCAGGGACTTTATATATACTTCATTGAAAATAATATCATATGATGTAACCCTCACCATGGGGCTCGAACCCACGACCACAAGGTTAAGAGCCTTGTACTCTTCCAACTGAGTAATGGACCTTTCAATATAATGGATTAAGACTTGTGTACCTTGAATTTTTCACAGGAGCAATTGGTAGCCCCCAAGGGCCGGCTCATTATGATGTGATGAGTCGGGTCTTCAATAAGGCCAGTAAAAATGACTTTGCATTAGACCCCAAGTGTTATGGTGCGTGCTTGCAACGACATGAGACTTGCATATTTGATGTAATCTCAACTTGAATAATGTAGCCCCCAAGTGTCGGGTTGTAAGCCTGCAGCGACTCGGGACTATTCCTTCCATTGTAGAATAAATTATATCCATTGATAAAATAATATCCATTGCGCTGAAGCGACTTTGAAAACCTTAATCATAATATTGGTTATTGATAACCATAATAAAAAACCAGACATGTTGGCTATTAAAGATTTGAATAATATAATCCGGTTCCTGTGATATTGAATCGTACTGCCGGTTTAGGATACCTGTGCAGTAAGGGTGATAACCCAATCTTTGGAAGCCAAAAACTTCCAAATGTTTATGATTGTCATATAATGGCGACTTATCATCCAAAGTCAAGCCGGGTTAACCGAAACCACATATATGCTTCATATATGAACAAAAAGTCTCAAGACAAACCCAAAAGACTGTTTTCAAAAAACTTAAGTCAAACAAAGAGAAAAAAGCGAGGATTCTGATTCGAATACGATCAGTAAGCCGGACCGAAAGTGGTTAAGCTAGGATTCGAATACGATCATGTAGCCCCCCAGTGGCTTTGGCATTGCGCCGATCAAGAGGGTACCGACAGCTATGTTCTCTTTGGTTTGAATACGACCTATGTTTGAACAGGAAGCCCCCAAATGACCTTGAGTGTTTTTTAACGACTCCGATTCGAATACGATCAAAATTGGACCCAAAAGGGGTTAAGCTATGATTCGAATACGATCAAGAAGCCCCGTAGTGAGTTTGGCATTGTGCCGATCAAGAGGGTACTGACAGCTATGTTCTCTTTGGTTCGAATACGACCTATGTTTGAATAGGAAGCCCCCAAATGATCATTGAAACGGGGTACCTATGTTTGAGTTGTGCTTTGCAACAGACTCTCTTTGGTCCCTTTAATTTTTCTAAGAACTCGAACTTGTGAGTAATGGATTCTTCTTGAACCGGGCATTGAGCCGGATATTTAGAGCTTCAGAGCTTTGTAGGCCGGATTTTAAACCGGATATTGAGCTTCAATGCTTTGTGAGAGACAGATTTCTCTTGAACCGGATTTTAAACCGGATTTTTTCTTCATTTTGGGCTGGAAATTTTCTGACTGCCTTTAAACTGGCAACATTTACTGAGCCATGTCATCATAGCCCCCGAGTCTCAAGGCGACTTGAGGAGTTGGCTTGAGATTCTCCATAATTAATCGTGATATAGACCGGTTTGAATCCTGCATGGGACAACTTGCAAACCAAAGTAATTGCTCTTTTGAAGAAAATAATATGTAATATAAAATATACTGGATGAATTTCACATGATATGTTAGGCCAGTGATTATCCATAGTGGAGTTGATGATCACCATGGTGAAGCAGAAATCAAGCATGGCCGAGTTGGCCATGAGAGCGGATATATGAGCCGGTCGCGGCGTTGTAAGCCGGCGTGGGCGGGAGAGTCGGTCGCGGGAGCAGACAGATGAGTTGTCTGTGGTGTTGTAAACCGGCGCAGACAGGTGAGCCGGCCGCGGTGCTGTTGTTGTAGACTGAGCCACAGAGGCGACGGCTTGCACACACATTTGTTGAACAATGCGGTATGGTTGGATGTTGGTGCCTGGTATTCTTATCGGATGAACCCGGATGCTGACAATGGATAAACAGCTTGGCGACTCAATACAGCCCCCAAGTAGGAGCGGCTTAAAGTGGCGCATCCGTGGCTGGTCCCTCCTTTTTGATGGCAGACTAGGTTCCAATTTGACTGAATTTTTCATATGTGCAAACAGCACCCCAGCAGTATAAATGTGGAAGTCTGTATTATTCATTCACATCAGGTGAATCACAACCATGTAGAATTATGTTCTGAATTTGGCTTCGGCGTGATCTTCCTCAGAAAACGAGCGTTTGTATTTGTCCATCACGGTGAACTTCTTCGGCCATCAGTTGATCAGTATACTTCGCTTTTGGTCTTTGGGATTTAATACAGCACTTTGACTGCCATTGGCCTGCTCTAAACATAATAGTAGTACTTGCCCACTGGGAATCACTGCTTCATTATCCTCTAATCTGTATATTGTAAATAGTCAAACCTTGTTGACTCCATCTCTCCCAATTCCTGAATAATAATCAGTAGGCGATCGTAAAGAAAGCCCTGAAACCACTTGATGTTTTCTCTAGCATGTCTATGTACAAACTTACAAACTCTGTGCGCAACAGCCAGCCTTGCTCATAACAGCCGCTGAAACGACATACTGCTGAAACGATCTTCCCACGTATTGACTGTTGGCGATAGTAATTTCCTTGTTTTCCAATGGTAGTAGCTTCCCATCAGACATAGGGAGCCACGCCACAGTGTTTGTCTCCCATACTCTGATTCCTCACGTCTTGTTGTTAGCAGATCAGGAAGGGAAAAACCACTTGTATTGATTTTGTAATACATGTCCACGTACTATACTCCTTTTGATCAACTCCACTGTTGGGGCTGGGGCGGGTTTGGCCACCCGTCGCGGAGGAAATCAGGCGTGACGGCGACTTGCCGAGGCCTTGGACGAAAAAACAAGCCGGAGCAGTGGTTGAATCCACATCAACAGTGGTTTGGCGCAGCTGCAGGTGAGAAAGCGAGGCGGATCAGGCCGCAGGCTCGCGGAAACCACGGGTCACAGCGCGGACGGCTGCAGAGGCCCGATGGCGACTCGGAGCGAGGCCGGAGAATCGGAGGGGTGGCGATTTGGTGACTTGTTGGAAACGGCGACTCCATACCGGGGCGACTCGAAAATAGAAGAGCGGCCGGGCTAGAGTCGGAGGTGGGTGGCTCGATGGCAGCCAGTAGAAGCAGAGGCGCGGTCGGTGAGGTTCCAGTCTCGATTCGAGGTCCGCGCGAGGTGGTTCTCCGGCAGTGGCTCGATGCGGAGTAGCCCAGAGGTGCAGGGCGGCTCGAGGAAGGCCGTGGCAGAGGTGAGCCCCGGCGACTTGAGGCAGATGCAGCCAGAGGAGGAAAAGCGCAGAGGCGGCGGCAGCCACGGAGCCGACTCCGGCGGTCGGCGGCGGGGCCGTGGAGAAGGCACCCGCAGGCGAGCGTGAGGATGCACACAAGGCGGTCGAGGCTCCGATGACTCCGTGGCGGCTCAGGGGAGGAAACACGGCGGCTCAGGGCGCGGACGGCAGAGGAGTCCCAGTTGCTGTCTTATCCATTTCCAGGTCGTGGGCTATTTTCCCCACTTTTTTTCTTTGCTGTAACCCAAGCACATGTACGCATGATCGGCAACGTGCGCCCTTCAACCTCCGTGCTCCTGCCACTCTTTGGTGGTCCTCTTTTTTTCATGCGATCACGTGAAATAGCATCAATCGCTCTGATTTGAAAATTGTACGAGCAACAGCCATCAAAACAGAACGCTGTCTCAGGACTTAATCTGATATGCTTCAGTGTTCAGGGTAGTATTCGGACTGTTTGCAGCGGAAAGTCTTGCCAGCTTCAGATTGGCGGTTTGCGGCAACCCTCTGAGACGATCTGGCTAGCGGATCCGTACGGCGCCTGCGGCGGCCGCATGCAACCCTAGCTCTGGTTTTGATCCAGTAGAATTAATCATGATCCTGACCATAAAACGATGAACACGCCAGTTATGATCAAAAATTGTCCCTTGCCGGGTCATCCTGCATGATTCTTCCGCGCCGGTTCTTCTTTATCCAGCTAATCGCGAACTTCTCGATCCTTGAGAGAAATCCTTCCAAGAACTCAACACCACCGTGCGCCGGCCCCACGGTGGGCGCCAACTGTCGTGGAATTGTCACGGCAGATGTCCTAGTGTGAGGACTTAGTCGTGAGGCCAACACATCTTTGTAGTAGCTTGATAGGGGTTGAGCGGAATCGAGAGACGCAACACAAGACAAGGATTTAGACAGCTTTCGGCCCCGGGAAACATCATCCGGTAATAGCCCTACATGCTGTCTGTGGCTAGGTCTCATTATGATCATGAGGGAGTCGCCGGTAAGCCGGGTTTTTGTGTCTAGCCCTACAGATTGTTTCTTCTTGCCTGTCCTTCTTTGGGGAGCCCTGCCCCTCCTTATATAAGTTGAAGGGGGGTTACATGACTAGTCCTAGTAGGATTAGTATTACTCTATACAAGTGGAGTCCTAGTCTTGCTTCCTTTATAAGGGAATATTCCTTATACTTTCTCTTAAGCCGGCCCATCGTAACATGAGCCGGCCGTTTGGGCCTTGGGCCTTGTCGTCCGTCTGACCCGCCCGTCGGGTCACCAGTGAATCACAATGCTCAAGCGGGTTGCCTATAAATCGCCAGGTCCGGGCGGGTTGCGAGTGAGTCGCCAAGCTCCAGCCGGGTCTCTGGTGAGTCGCCAAGGCCGACCGGCTCATAATTCCGGCCGGGTCATACCGCGGGGTATATCCCCGACAGAACTCAAATGAAACAAAGCCGCGAGAAACCCGGCGGCGCAGCTAGGAGCAAATCAATAATCCCTAGAGTGGTCGTTTTGAACACATACACACAAATAATAATGGCAGATTGATGATAAGCTACGAGCACCACTACAATTTGTACGCACTGCTTGGCTATCCTACAAATAAAACAGAGGTAATAAACTCCTTATAGCTAATCACGTGAATATAGAAAATGATTACCTGTGGTTTGATTCCATGTGCTCTATCCAAAATAGATCAAATTTGCAGGACATCCTAGGCTATGAGTGGTGCTGGTGGTCGCTCATGTTCATCTCGGCTGTCGGAATCCTGTGCTCTTAGATGACGTTGTACCCCTTGTCTGCGATGATTCCAGCTATGGGCGACGACGACGCGGGCTTGGCGACAGCCTCTATCACCGAGCGACAACGAGCCAAGATGAAGGGCATCATCCAGATCGCGAGTAGCCCTCCATGCGCGACTATGTCAGACCGGAGCACGAGGAGTGGTAGGCGGCGGATCCCACCATGGAAGGCCGGGGAGTGGCAGGGGTGGATCCGGGAGGGGGGAGGGATGGGAAAGGGATGGGGTGCGGATACGGATCCACAGAAGGGACGACGTGCTTGGAGCGAAAAACCAGTCGGGACACAGGATCTTTTTGGGAAAAAATTGTTGGAGTCGAAAGGAGATCGTAGGAGACATGGGGGAGTGGAACAAAGCGAACGAACGACATTCCACCCTACTATCACAACAGGAATATAAACGTTTCCTTTGATGTAATTTTGACGACCTATGGAAAGATTAATCAGTGATTGAGTGACTTACGGTAAAGTTAATTAATTTAGATTTGATTTTTAGATATCGAGTAGAGATCGACCGTGATTGATT
>NC_057805.1:205952899-205961356 GCF_018294505.1 Triticum aestivum
CGAACGACGTACCACCCTACCATCACAACAGGCGATATAAACGTTTCCTTTGATGTACTTTTGACGACCTACGGAAAGATTAATCAATGATCGAGCGACTTATGGTAAAGTTAATTAATTTTGATTTGATTTTTAGATACTGATTAGAGATCGACCGTGATTTATTCTTTCACATAAAGATGTTACTAAATAATTTGTGTCAGGATGGACATTTCTGATCCATTTGGTTTTCGGTAGGTTGGAACAAAAAATAAGTGATGACGGGTGATGGAAGGTAAGACGAAAATTAACCGGACGAAAATAAACCACAGGAAAATAAATGTGGACGCAATCCTACCAACTGCTCCATTAGGAGTAGAGATTTGATTTTTAGATATTGATTAGAGATCGACCGTGATTGATTCTTCCACATAAAGAAATTACTAAATTATCTGCATTTTTTCTGCTTGGAGGGAAAAACCAGTTGGGACATGGGATCTTTTTGGGAAAAAAATTGATGGAGTCGAAGGGAGATCGTAGGAGACGTGGGGGAGTCGAACGAAGCGAACGAACAACGTACCACCCTACCATCATAACAGGCGATTACGTTTCCTTTGATGTAATTTTGATGACCTATGGAAAGATTAATTAGTGATTGAGTGGCTTATGGTAAAGTTAATTAATTTAGATTTGCTTTTTCGATACTGATTCTAGATCGACCGTGATCGATTCTTTCACATAAATACATTAATAAATAATTTGTGTCTGGATGGAAAGTTCTGATCCATTTGGTTTTCGGTAGGTGGGAAGAAAAATTAGTGATGACGGGTGATGGAAGGTAAGAAGAAAATAAACCGGATGAAAATAAACAAGATGAAAATAAACCAAAAGAAATTAAACATGGACGCAATCCTACCAAGTGCTCCATTAGGAGTAGAGATTTGATTTTTAGATATTAATTAGAGATCGATCCTGATTGATTCTTTCACATAAAGACATTACTTAATTCTCTGCCTGTTTTCTGCTAGGAGGGAAAACCAGTCGGTACGTGGGATCTTTTCGGAAAAAATTGATGGAGTCGAAGGGAGATCATAGAAGACGTGGGGGAGTCGAACGAAGCGAACGAACGACGTACCACCCTACCATCATAAACAAACGATATAAACGTTTCCTTTGATGTAATTTTGACGACCTATGGAAAGATTAATCAGTGATTGAGTGGCTGATGGTAAAGTTAATTAATTTATATTTGATTTTTAGATATTGATTAGAGATCGACCGTGATTGATTCTTTCACATAAATACATTACTAAATAATTTGTGTCTGAATGGAAAGTTCTGATCCATTTGGTTTTCGGTGGGTGGGAAGAAAAAATTAGTGATGACGGTTGATGGAAGGTAAGACGAAAATAAAGCAGACGAAAATAAAGCAGACGAAAATAAAAAACCGGATGAAAATAAACGTGGACGCAATCCTACCAACTTCTCCATTCGTAGTAGAGATAACTCTTTGTCGTAAATGGGATAATTAAGTTGCGCTCCAGAAAGTTTCTCACTAAAGTAAACGATTGGGTGCTTCTCGCATAAACACACCTCCTATTCCATTACCACTAGAGTCGCAATGGACCTCAAAAGTTTTATCTAAGTTGGGTAATGCAAGCAATGGAGCATGTGTAAGCAAATTCTGAAGCTCATGAAATGCGGTATCCTGGGATGGTCCCCAAACAAATGGCGCATTCTTCTTACTCAAAGCATGCAATGGTGACGAAATAGTGCTAAAGTCTTTGACGAATCTATGATAGAAACCGGCTAAGCCAAGGAAACTTCACACTTGGTACAAGTTGGTTGGTTGTGGCCAAGTTTTAATAGCATCAATTTTAGCTTCATCGACATGCACACCCTTAGAAGACACAACAAAACCCAAGAAAACAATCTTTTCAACACCAAATGTGCATTTCTCCATATTAGCATAAAGGCGCTCGTTTCTAAGATGTGTGACATGATCCTCTAGAGACTCGCTACACACAAGTATATCATCAAAGTAGACCAGAACAAAGACGCCAATGTAGGGTCGAAGAACATAATGCATCACACGCATGAGAGTATCGGGTGCTTCGATAAGCCCATAGGCATAACTAGCCATTCATACAAGCCAAATTTTTTTTAAAGAAGTTTTCCATTCATCACCTTCTTGAATACAAATTTGGTAATAGGCACTTTTAAGATCAGTTTTTTACAAAATGGTGGATCCGCTAAGCTCATCTCGCATATCATAAAGGCGTGGAATGGGGTGCCTATAGTGAACGGTGATAGCATTTATGGGACAACAATTGGAACACATGCGAAAACTACAATCTTTCTTGGGCACAAGAATAACCGGAACGGCATAAGGACTTAAGATTTTACGTACATGCCCATTGTCAATGAGGTGTTGTACTTGCCTTTGGATTTCTTTGGTTTCTTTGGGGTTGACCCGGTAGGGTGCCTTGTTTGGTAACAGTGCACCGGGGATGAGGTCGATTCGGTGTTCGATGCCTCGAAGTGTAGGTAGTCCCGGAGGTAGCTCATCGGGGAAGGCGTCCTTGAGTTCCTGTAATAGATTAGACAACACTAATGGTAGATGGTGAGAGGTGTTAGTTCTTGCCGCTTCGTCTTTACAGATGGGTTTTCACACACTTCTCCCATCTCCCTTTTGGTAGAGAAAAGCACTAAGTTTTTCTTGTCGCTCATCGTGGAGGCACTCACTTTTGGCTTGTGGCTCTCACTCTCTTTTTGGTGGCTCACAATCTCACTTTTCTCTCCATGATGTTTGGTTGCTTGCTTGTATGCAATCACTTGGCTCGGTGACATAAGTCATAGCATCTACTCCTTTCCCTTCATCTTGAACCTATAGTGATTGGTTCGCCCATGGTGGATGACACTGTGGTTGAATTTCCTAGGTCGTCCAAGTAGTAGATGGCAAACGGACACGGGAACCACATCACACTCCAAGGTGTCTTCGTATGCGCCAATCTTGAAGGAGACTACAATGGTGTGCTCCACTTGAATGGTGCCGAAGTCGCTAAGCCATTAGACCTTATAGGGACGAGGATGCTTCATCTTGACCAATTGTAGCTTGGAAAATAGCTCTTCACTTGCTAAATTATGGCAACTTCCTCCGTCGATGATGGCCTTCATGGAGCGTCCATTGATGTCCGATTTGGTGTGGAAGATGTGACAACGTTGGTCTTCATCTTGTTGGTGTTGGAGTGTCAAGATCTTGGAGACAACGAGAGCGGGGCTTGAATCATTGTCACAAAAGACTTGATCATCTTCATTCACGCGTCGGTGCATGGCCACGTGCTCAGGCGCTTCCATTTCTTCCTCACCCATCGAGTCATAGGTGCCGTCATCATTGGTGATCATGGTGCGCGTGTGGGTCACTCAAATGTCTTGTGGATTCGTCCTTGACATGTGAAGCATTTGATGGAACTCGTCTTGATGGTCTCATCCGGTGGAGTTGTTGATGATGAAGCTCTCGGCTTGAAGTTGCTTGTGATAGGAGGACGAATTGAAGATGTCGAAGTTTTCTTGTAGCTTCACTTGTCGCCCTTGCTTGGTGTAGATTTTGTTGAGGTAGGAGTCAGTGTAGTCATTGAAGGTTAATTGTATGAACCGTCGGTCTTGGAAGAGTACTTGGCATACTTGTAATCATCTTTCACTTGTCTCCGCTTTGGTAGCTTGGTGCACTATCTCGAGGAGGTTCGAATACGGCTGGAAATCCACAATATTCTTGATAGGGTGTGATGTAGGGTGGAACCCTAGGGGGCGATCTTTCATGATTTGGAGGGGGATTCCCGAAGAACACGAAGAACACACAAGAGGAAAACACTCAAATTGACCTGATCCAATCACACATGTGCTAGATCCAAACACACAACGAGAGATACAAAGGTCCAAATCCAACAAAGGGGGATACAAGAGGTAACTAGATCATCTCCATGAAGGAGTCCTTGAATCCACGGAGGATCTTCCCTAGATGGGGTCTTGAATCCACTAGGGATCTTCTCACATGGAGGTCTTGAACTCCATAGGACTGGTCTCTCTCTCTCTCTCTCTCTCTAGAGTAGAGGTAGGAGCAAAGCTCACATACAAATGAGCTATCCTATTTGCTAACCCTAATTCAGAGCTAGGAGACGAGTATTTATAGTCCAAGGGGTAAGTTGGGGGTTACACGGGTCGTTGACCTTTTACTGCGTGCAGGCAGACCGGTTGTACCGGTTATGTGAGCGGTTGTACCTCTAGGAGCTCAGGTATAGGTTACTCGAGGTGTTCGCGGAAGTAATTAGCGGTTGTACCAGTGGTCGGACCGGTTGTACCTGTCTTACTGCAGCGGGGGGTATAACCGGGGCGGTACCGGTCTTGTGCCGCTCGATTACAGAAGCTTAACCGGTAGTTGGGCGGTATTCGAGCGGTTGTACCGGTGGGGCGGTAGTTGACCTGTAGTTGGGCGGCTGTACCTCTATCTCTACACGGGAAGATTCCTCTTGTTCCTTCTCTTCCATGCTTCCCTCGTGGATGGTGTAGTTGTACACTAGCACTCGCACTCCTCCTCGTCGTCTGTGGTGTTCCGACAATACCTATGTATGCACACGAGAGGAGTGTCAAGTAGTATACCATCCTCGAAGGGGTGAAGTGAACACGCGTAAAGGAGATGATTCACCTTTGTGTATGTGAAGTAGATGTCGCACGTCTCACTTGCCGAACGGACTCTTGACATGGTGATTCCCGTAGGGTGCTCTGCATCATGCCCTCCCCCTTGGGAAAGATCCGACCTCGGATCGAAAACCAAATCACCTTGGGAAAGAGAAGGTGTCGCCGTGTAGAAGTGGACGATCACCAAGTACTTGTCAGCTTGAAGCTTGTCGGTGCAACAAACATCCGCGTTTGTTGACCAGACTCATGCACAGGTGTGCTGACGATCATGCATTCAGCACCAAAATATAACGCAAGGCCGAGCTAGAGAAACCGCTCTTTGTGAGATTAAGGAGTGTATCAAGAAGACCAACACTGGTACGCGTCGGTGCTATACAAACGGTTTTGAACCCCTTTCCGTGACGCCGTTTGGAACCGTCGCCAAGTGAGTGTGGGTGATAGCGGGGTCCTTCCCACATGACCCAGAAACCGTCGGGAATATACCCTCCTGGCACACATGCTCGGCAAAATGAGGTTGTCTGCGATCAGTGCGCGCTCAAATATGGTAATACATACAGTCGAGCTAAAAAATACAACTATACAGGTGAAATTGTTTCCGGTCGCAAGTACATCCCACAGAGTTAGTCCCCGGTAAACGTTTCCTTTAGTTTGTACACCCCACACAGTCGCTCTAAGGAAAACATTTCCGTTCTACATCACAAACAATTTCCCCCGTTAAATCATTTGTGATAGCGTTGCCATTGCACACGATATTAACAATTTTATCATTTGCGTTATTGAATGCATCACACACGGTGCGTAGAAGAAACTGTGTGGCAAAGGATGTCCATCACACACAGTTTTTATGTGGTAAACGTTTGTGCAAGGTGGCCTAACGCAAACAGTTTTGAAGAGAAGGTCGTGTGTACAGTGGAGATTGATTGCACACATAGTGGATCCTAGAAACATTTCTGATCTCCACGTCTATCGCAGACGTTTCGCTTTCGCAGATCGTGTGCAGTGTAATCCCTAATTAATCCCTAATTTAAAAATCACATGTTTTGAATTTGAAAGTAGGCAATCACTTATTTCATATCCAACCATGTTTATTACAAATATAGGTTCAACCACAAATACATAATTCGATGCACAACACATATACTGAAGAACTACAGAAGCACCAAGTAAAGAATGATGAACCACAGTTGTACTAAAGACTGTAAAGAGAGAGGCGAAAGACATTCTGGTTGCTGGAGAAGGTGAAGTGGAATGCCCATATTATGCCCTCCTCCGTGCATAATGCGCGCACAACTCTAGGCCAACCCCTTGTGATGGCTTCCCGTCCATCCTGCACTGTCTTCATTACAAGTTCTAGATGCTCATTGTAGTCTGGATGAAATACTTTAACCTTCATTGCGTGTCCACCAATCATGTACTTTGCGAGGTAATCTTGAGTGAACTGCTTCGGGAACCACTGCGAACGAAAAAGATTCAGACATTGTTGTCTAACAACTCATTATGGGCAGCAAAAAGAGAAGGCTGTAGAGTTTGTAGTTACCATCCTACAGCTCACTGTTGTGTTGGATAGAGCATAAAAAATAATCTGCTTGCCATCATTCGTATCTTTTCACTAATAATCCTTATCAGTTTCCTCACTTGATGCTTGTTCATAAATATCTCATTGCCCCATACGCAAAAAGGGTAGATGCGTGGATCATTGCCAAGGGCATATGTACCTACAAGCAACAAGTCAATATTAGAAGCTAACAAGTGTCCAGGCCTGGATCTATCTGCACTACATTATGGAACGACGAGGGGAGTACAAGCCGAGGGATGAAGCTACCCTCGGCGGAAAATGGTGGCCACTCCCGTTGTTGTCCTGCATAAGTAGTGGAAAGGCATGATAAGTACATCAACCTTAACATCAAACAAATATAGCAAAGGTAAACAACATCATCTCCAAATGATAGCTTGAATGTGTTGGTTCAGCATGCTGTTAAAGCATATATAAAATGGAAGGCAATGTTATCGACAGCAGGCTTAACAGCCATCAAATATTGCAATTCAAACTGGTATTGTTGAAAATGAATAGAACGTAGGTAATGCTTAAACATCACACTGGAGAAAATGTGTAAAACTGAAATAAAGGGCATGTCTTAACTACACCAGGAATAACTGGAACCAAATATAGTCGTTCAAACTGGTATTGATGTAGTCGAGCGGCACAGTTCCGACTTGCACATAATGAACAACACATTGAGAATGACTGAAATAAACAAGGCATAACTGACCAGTATAACAACCAAATATAGCCATTGAAAACCGGACAGAGGTCTCGCTGCAACCAACCTAACAAGCAAATACAGATAAACATGGCATATGCTTGAAAACTGGACAAATGCTCACTGCAACCAACCTAACAAGCAGATACAGATAAACAAGGCATCTGCTTGATAACTGGACAAATGCTAAAAAAAGCAACCTAACAACCAAATACAGATAAACAAGGCATCTGCTTGATAACTGGACAAATGCTTACTGCAGCCAAACTAAGAACCAAATATATATAAACAAGGCATCTGCTCGATAACTAGAAAAATGCTCACTCCAACCAACCTAACAACCAAATACAGATAAACAAGGCATCTACTCACTATAAACAACCAAATATAGCCCTTCGTGAAAATATAGTGGACAATTCATACTTAAACATCACATAGCCCTATTGAACAATACATTTTTGCATAACTGAAATAACTAAACACTGCAAAGTTAAAGCAGCGCACAACAAATGCTACTACAACAAAGGGTACGGGTTGGCAAGCTAGAAAAGGTAAGATTTGCTGATAGGATGTTGCCTCACATTTCATGGACGTGATCCTTCCAGTTGGAAGAGGACAGACCCATGGTGCGCTCTCTGATGTCACAGATGGGCTGTTTCACCTTGGAAGAACCTTCGTGGGTGCCCCCCTTGTGGTCGTGGTTGTGGTCGATGAGATCTAACTTGGCAATTGAGGATTCCAAGCCGCCGTCGTAGAACGCGTCCTTCAGAAATGACAAAATGGGCTCGATGGCGTATAAAGATTGCAAATCCTTGACCGCTTGGCCGAGGAGATCAGCAACAGGGCCGTCGAAGAGATCGATGGCGGTTGAACCAGAGGAGTTGGGGACCACTTAACCTGTGACATGCACTACTAGGGAAAACCTTATACACAGAACTTTAGCAGTAGCGCTTGTTAAAAAAGCGCGCTACTGCTACACAGCAGTAGCGCGCGCGGAATAACCGCGCTGCAGATACATATATAGCAGTAGCGCATCCCGTTGTAAAAGCGCTACTACTAAAATTCCCACCACTAAGCCGATAGGCTACACATAGTAGTAGCGCTCTTTCAGAAACAACGCTGCTGCTAATATTGTTGTAGCAGCGCGTTTATGTGTAAGGCGCTACTGCTAACGAAAATAAAATGAAATGAAAAACAAGTAGAGAAGTAAATGCAAATGAAAGAAATAGAAAAAGGAGAAAGGAAAAAAAATAAAATGTAAAGAAAAATAAATGAAAAAAGGGAAAAAGGAGAAAGGCATAGCAGTAGCGCGCTTCTGAAAACGCGCTATAGCTACTACTATAGCGCGTTTTCAGAAACGTGATACCGGTATGTTTCACTTAACCAGCGGTTTCCCTCCCCCCCAACACTTCTCCCCCAAATCCATCGCCCCACTTCGCTGCCGTCTCCCCAATTCGCCGTCACCCTACTTCACCGCCGTCTCCCCCCGAGGCCGCCCTCATCCTCACCGCTGCCGCCCGAG
>NC_057805.1:205961585-205976295 GCF_018294505.1 Triticum aestivum
CCCACCCTCCCCGCCCTTGCCTCCATCGCCGAGCACCTCCCCGCCACTGTCTCTCCCCTCTCTGTAAGCCCCCACCACTCCTCTCTCTCTGCATTTTAGAGCAAAAAAATTTGTAGAGCAAAAGTTAGTTTATAGCAAAAAAATAGTTTAGAGCAAAAGATGTTAAGTAGTAGATGTTAGAGCAAAAATTAGTTTAGTAGTGGTACAGTAGGTTAATTAGGTTAGTAGTGCTGCTAGTAGTAGTGGTACAGTAGGTTAATTAGGTGAAGTTAAATGAATAACCTAAATAAATGAAATTAGTAGTTAACTGAATTTTTTCCTTTCATCATTATAGAGCACTAAAGTTAACTGAATTTTGTTCTATTAGTAGTTAAATGAATTTTCTTCTACACTTAGTTTTTGAATTAGCTTGTGAAATTTGGACATGTATATTTGGACATGTGGTTGCTCGTGTATATTTGGACATGTGTTGCGGTGTCGAAGATGGATATTTGAACACTGTTTCCAGGGAATGAAGCCGAGTGGCCTATGTTTTGCCGGAATGTTGATTCATTTCTGTTCCGGCAAATTTTAGGTTCTTGATTTGTCCACTTTTCAGCAAAAGTCATGCCGAAATTTTCCGTGAATTTCGGCATGACTTGTGCTACAAACTAGGACAATCGAGTGCCCAGGATTTGCCGCACCGGGAAGGAGACAATGTTCCTGCAAAGCATAGGCCTTTTTATGTCATTATTCATTTTATTAGGTCTAGAATTAATTGACTAGATTTAATCGTAGGAAACATGGCTAGCAACGATGAAGGACAGGGTTCTGGTGACTGCGACAACGTCTACCTGGTGGCAGAAGAATTTTTGAGGGAAGCCGACGATCAAGAGTTGATGTTGCTGGGTCCACCTGTCACATTGGAGATTGAGACCGACATCGAGACCGGCGCTAAGACTGAGACCGATGCTGAGACTGAAACCGGTGCTGAGACTGAGACCAGCATCGAGACCGGCGCTCAGACTGAGACCGGCGCCGAGACTAGCGGAGCCGGTATAGAACTGAAAGCAAAGAGGCAACGGCTTCCTAACAAGGTCAGGACTACTAGACTGGTGGTCACGGAGGTGGACGATGGCAATTTTGAGCCAAACGCGCCCAAGGAAGCCCGTGCGTGCTACAACAATCAAATAGGCTGCATCATACGGACAACCGCCACCATCAACGATGAGAAACTACAGAAGATAGATAATATGAGGCCCTCCCTCCTAAAGAAGTTGTACCAGATATTCTTGTTCCCGGGCCGGAATGAAAAGGATTATAAAGATCCACATAAGGACCCGGCAATGAAGAAGATAAACAAACACGCCATGACCAAGTTTAGCGATGCGTTGGCCGCCTGGAAATCAAGGGTGAAATATCGGATCGTCAACAAAAAGGAACCCTACTCCGAGATTGTAAAGGATAATCTGACAATCACGACAGAGCACTTTGAAATGTTCAAGGCGGCTTGCGAGGCCGAAGCTGCCAAAAAAAGTTGAAGTACATGAAGGGGCTTCAACAGAGGAACATTGGGTGCCACCACCTCGGAAGCCGTGGTTACGGCGGGAAGAGGTCCATATGGCCAAGGAGGACGCGGAAGCCGCAAGTCTGGGCATCCTAGACCCCTTGGCGGAGTTCACCGCCCCGCAGGACCGTGATGTCCTCAGGGCCCGGCACCGTTGGGACCCAGTGAAGAAGGTTTTCGAGACGAACGCGGTCACGACGGAGTTCATGAGACTGCTGGTAATGTTAGTTTCTGATCAATTCGACTGCACGTTAGTCATATTTGTAAACGATCCTTGTGCCTTTTGCGGAGAGAGCAGCACAGGATTGCGGCCGAAAGCGACTCGCCGTCTGAGGCATTGGCGAGGCCCAAGTGGGACACTCCATTCAATCGGGCGTTGAACATATTGAAACAACTCCCGGTGAAGATTCGACCGTTGTATGGACGCGTGCACGGTGTCGGAGACGGCGCCACGTGGAAGAAGTACTACCGTGAGACCACGAAGGAGAGAAAGGAAAGACGGAGGTTAACTGAAGAAAACATCGACAAGAAGGTTGAGATTGCGGTTGAGAAGAAATCACCTGAGACAGTCGCAACAGCGGTAGCTACCGCAAAACAGGTGCTTGTAGATATGTCTACTTCCTTGGTTCCGGTCGTTTTCAATTGGAGCAGGCAAAATCCAGAAAAAAATTCAGCGGACTTTCCCCTTGCTGACTTCTTGGGGAGCACCTCGACTAGCGTTGCACCAGCACCTGCTCCCGCACCGGCTCCTGCACCTTCTCCCGCACCGGCTCCGGCACCGGACGTGCTCGGCGGTGCTTCGTCTTTGGCTGAGCTCGACGCCCTCATGGTATCTGTCACACCGTCCCCCTTCAATAAATGTATAATCTCACGTTTTCGTTGCCTTTCGGATGTCTCACGTCGCAGACTTTTCTTTGCAGGCTGACGAAACCCCGTGCACCATATTGTACACCATCGGCGACCAAAAGGTGGACGTGGGGAAGGCGACGATAATAGAGCCGAAGGAACCATTGTTCCACAGCCGGCCGATCCCCCGGATGTCTTCAAGGTTTCCGTGGCCAGTGTTAAACCGGGCCACGAGAATTTGGCTCCTCTGGTACTAGTGGGGCATAACGACGATACCCCGCGGCGGCTTGGTGATTGTTGCAATGGGTGGGTCCTGTTGTGGCCAAAGAGTCTGCTTCGTCTGGAGGCGGCCGGGAGCATACCCACGAGCACGTAGTTAGGTATGAACATCAACACCTCACCTACCCAATTAGCGTCGGCTGTCGTGCTAGGTGATAGCGGAGGGGGTGGGTAAAAGGCTCCATTAGTCGCTGGTGACGTCGCCATAGATGAGGATGAGGATGACGATGACACTCAACAGTATGTCAATACTGGCGCCTACTTAGGGTTTGAGCGTCATGAGTCGGTGCCTGAATTGCCGTCTCCGGAGGCTGAACGTATTATGGACGACCTTCCGGTAGTAAAGAAGTCTAGGAAGAGATCCAGGAAAGGCAAAAAAGCTGCCTCTATGATCCAGCCGCCTCAGCAGCCTCGGGTTCAAGACCGTATAGATATCCCCGGTGCGGCAAAATGGCATATCCCCGGTCAACCAATCCTACCTGAAGCAGCGCTAGGGGCCAGATTCGGCGATCTAAGGAGACTTCATGACGATGTGGTGCTGATAGAGAAAGGCCTCATCGCCTCAAAAGATCCAGGATACCCACTCTACGTGGTTAACGTTCTGCGGCAATTGTCGTACGTTGACACATTCCCCGCGGAGAAGTTCTTCCTTCGATTCGATTACATATTCGACATGTTTCATGTGAAGAAGCTGGATTTTACGTTTGTCCGTGTTTATGCCTTGCACATGAACTACCTCATCGGGGTTGAGCAGATACCTCATATCTGTGTCGCTGACCCATACTTCATGCACGAGGGCTTCTTGGGGGTCTGCGCAAAGCACCGTGAATACGCGAGGGAATACATCGTCAATTTCATGCTCGCCAATAAGGACAAGGAGGCGATTCTCGTGCCTTATCATCCCCTGTAAGTCATCCGCGCAGATATCCTTCCTTCGATTTCAATCATTCATTTGCACGGTGGAGGCTAATTAATTTGAGGTGTACTTATTTTGCGCAGCGGCGGGCGCGCCGTCCTCATCATCCTCTACCCCCGATACTCCCATGCTCTTTACTTGGACTCGTCGAAGAACATTAACAAAAAGGATTACACCCACATCAAGTCTGTTCTCGATAGTGCTATGTTTTACTACGACGCACGGGGTGGAGAGGTCAAGGACAAGAAGAGAAGGGACGGCAGGCTCGCCTTCAGCCATAAGACCGACTTCTGCTGCATCCAGCAACCGAGTGATTCTCTTAATGATGGATTCTATGTCCTACACCATATGCTGGAGTACAGACGGGATCACCAGAACCTTCGCATGTCACCTAGATCCGGCGATGCCCATATTCTGCATTGGATAAAGAACTTAGGAGATATCGAGGATCATCGACTTCGAGCTGAGTTCTATCACATCCAGCGCGAACTTGCCCAAATCATCATGAAGGAGGTCGTCGAAAAAACAGGTATGTTCTATGAAGAAGGACAAATGTCGCGGGAACACGGGTAGCCGCTCAGCGTCTCGACTTGAAGCCTTTCACTAGTCTCGGGGACTATCTCCCTGACTTGGATGGATGGCACTACATGTTGGAGTGATTGTCGATATATGACAATGTGTCCGTTTAGTCCATACTTTCTATATGACAAAACTTTGAGTTATGCACGACGAAACTTTATTTGTGATGTAATTAAACCGTCCTCCTCGACTAGCGACGATCACTCTACGTTAGGGCATTTTGGGTACGATCAACTTTGTTATTTATGCTTATGATATGTTGCTTCTATTTTTGCCAAGTCCGTCTCTTTCTGTTGCTCAACTATATATGTTGCATATCATCGACTCATGTGACGATGCAGGTGCATAGATCATCGATGGCGAAGAAGTGCTATGCCAGGAGTATATATACGACAAGTGGCCGGAGTGTCAGGCCTAGGTGTACCGGTTTCCGGTTTCCGAGCAACAGGCAGTAGTTAGTTTAGGTTCACGCTAGAGAGGGATACGAACTCATGTACTGCATAGTTCCGCTCTCACTCAAAGTGATAGCTCTTCTCGCGTATATCATTGTTTAGATGGATGGCGATGTAGTTGCAAGTAATCAAGACAAGTATCGCTATTTTCGAGATGATGACGAGAGACCACTTTGTGTTGGATGATGATTATGATGATGACATGATTTGATGAGACTATTTGTATGTATATGCTATGATTACATTTGTATGTGTATGATATGCTAAAGATTATTGTATAAAGCCTATTCAAATACAAAACAAATATGCAGAAAAAAACAGAAACTAATAAAACTAGCAGTAGCGAGGGGAAAAAGTTAGCAGTAGCGCTGCCTTACCTGTAGCGCTTCCTGCTAAAAAGCGTTGCAGATATTAGCAGCAGCGCGCTACTACTAGCCATGTGTAGCAGTAGCATGGGACGACAGGCGCTACTGCTACACGTTAGCTGTAGCGCCTTATCAGTAGCGCATCGTCCCGCGCTACGGATAGGCAAAATACCCGCGCTACTGCTAGGGTTTTCCCTAGTAGTGATGGCCTGCGCGAAGCCGTCACTGTGGACGAGCTTGATGTCATAGCCAGCTTTCTCGAGATATAGTAATACGCTAGCCCGCTGACATGAAGCCTTCGGCATGGCAACGTAGTCAGCGTCTTCGCCGGCTTCCGTGACGACATGTTGCTCCGGGATCGACAAGCCATGGCGAACGGCGGCCACCTCGCGAACCTCCGCCGGTGAGGCCATGATAAACCTCTTCTTGGCCGAACACTCGTCGGGCTCCCCAGGATACATGGTCGAGCTTAGGCTGCGACATTCTGGAGCAGGGGATGTGGATCTGGCGGGGAGGGACACCGCAGGCCTCATCTAGAAACTCAGGGGAGTGGGGCGATGGTATGGGAATCGCTGGGTAACCTGAACTTTATTATCTAAGCTAGGAGGAACGTGCAGATGGGCAGGGGTTGGCGGCGGCGGCGGTGGCCGCGAGCTAGGGTTCGAGGGGGGAGGGGGCGGGTGGGGACTGTGGAGGGGGGTGTTTGAGGATACGCCACGGCTACTGAAAATTTTAGTAATGGTGGGTGGAGATGGTGGTGGACGAGGGAGGGAAATGGTTCAAATGCCTCGGCTACCGCAATTTTACTATCAGGTCGATGCTGGAGGAGTGTGGGCGACGGTTGAAGTACGACAGCTACTGAAATTTGGGTAAAGGAATTGATGGAGGGCGGGAGTGCCCAAGATCGCGCACGGTCCAATAACAATATGCGTGTATGATAATAAGGAGAAGTGGCGCGAAACCACTGATTTTTGCAACGCTCAAGGCGGGTAGTTTGTTTTTATATTTGTAGCTAGCTGGTCTATCGCACACGGTTTGTCCTAATTTCCAAATAAACTTACCTGCCTTTAGCTTGCACAAGTGGTGATTTTATAGTGCACTTGCATCGAACACGATTAAGCCAGTACCTCCACCCTTTGCTCGCGCTTGCGTGGTCATGGTGATTTTACAGCGCACTTGCATCGCACACGGTTGAGCTAGTACCTCGACCTTTGCTCGCGCTTGTGCAGGCGTGGTGATTCATAGCGCACTTGTATCGCACGCGGTTAAGATATTATGCCCGTGTTCGTTGAGCGTCATCAGAGTCTTTGCAGCAAAAAAACGTTAGAGAGGGTCAGAAGACAGCCACACCAGCATGTGGCCCAAATATATATGAGTGAAAAGGGTGGTCTGTGATGTTCAAAATTCCAATACACAACTTTGACCGCACGGGCCCACGGTTGGGCGCGTCGTCGAAGATCGATGAGAGGGGCCAGAAGTTAAGAACCACTTGGAAGTGGCCAAATATATGTAGGAATATTGCGGATGCTTAAAACTTTAAATACACAATGCATAACTTTGGTGGCACCTGCCTCACAAACTCGAAAGCACCCTTGGATATATCTATAATGACATAATGGCGTACCTAGCTAGGATGCTTGGCCCACCACCTCCCAGTTCGTGTCAGCGGGGCGGATGCATGTAATGATCGATACTTTGGTCATATATGCATGTCGCCATGACCTACCATAAGACGGACCAATGAATCTATCGTTTGGTCAAACAACAGCTGTTGTTGTTGATAAACCGCTTGGGCCAATAGATTGAACCCTCATAAAAATCGCAAGAGAGGGACCACAAAACCAACACCTCTTGCATGCGGCCCAAAATGATGTACGTTGGGAAGGGGTGATGTGTGTTTTCAATATAGAATAATGTAAAATTTAGATGTGGTGCCTACCTCTCGATACAGACAACAACCATGAAGGCAAGGTAGTTAAGGACGAGATATGCAGGGTATGATGCAGGTCGAACCCAGCAATCCGAGCGTGTGGGAGGGAATCCTGACAACGCATGAGCTCAAGCTTTGGTTGAGCGACATGTGACGGTGACCAGCCAACACATACTGATGAGGACATGACTACCTTGGATACGACCAAAAATATTGCATACATGCATATTTGTCAGGTGATTTCTAGTGCAAACTATTCAATAATCTATTTATGTTATCCAGAACAAAAATACTTCACACACTTTTGTGTTTTGTCTAATTGCAGGTGTATGGGACATTTGTACAATCCACATATGAAGATAAGGCAAAAGGAGAAGTTTAGGTTCTGTTCAAAAAGTCCTCTCACGTCACTTTTGGGCCAAGAGAAGATAGAGTCCAAGTCTCTCACGTTCTGGATTCAGATTCGGACTGCACAGACATACCTGACTCAAAACGCCAACAACTTTTTCATACGGACTCCGAATTGGGTGATTCTTTTTTTGTTGGAAACTAGATTTCGTGCTCTTTCCAACCCAATTGGATTCACCTTTAAATTCGTCCGGAGCATTGAGTTATGGTCCAAACAATCTGACGTTGCACCAGAATCCGAGTCAAACTACAAGTCCAAAGGTGTTGCATCACCTCCACTTGGGCCCATGAGCCTTGTACGACCTAGGGTTGGTTTTAGGCTGTCTTGGGACGTCCTCCCACCTCCTTGGCCGCCACCCCTTGCTCCTATATAAGTAGATCCATCTAGTACCTTTTTGCTTGGGTTTTGTTTAGATTAAAAGTTCGCCATAGCTGCAACTTCGCGTACTTCGTTTGTGTTCAGCGACCAGACAAAGGCGTCACAGAACTCCACCTTGATCAATAATGCTTTCATCTTATATTCGCAATATCCAGATTGCAATCTCAGTTTCTTGCTTGTTCTTCGTTTGCTCGCAGGAAACAGACCCTCGTGGTCAGGTTGATCGTGCTCCGGCGTGGTCGATAACCTCTCGTAGTTGGTTTAGCGATTGCTAAGGCGCGACGTCCTCGCACGTTCGTAGTCGGATCGTCAAAGTCGACTTCCACCAAAGCGATATCCATCATCTCATCGAAAGACGGGACACCTTTGCCTCTATCATTCCCCTGGCAATCGCTTTACTCAATCTTTGGAGTTATTTGACACCGCTGGTTGCCTGTCACCACCTGCTGCTTGGTAAGAACTTGTAAGATATTGATATTTGCTTTACTGTGAGTGCTTTACCACCACATCCTAGTAGTTCATAGGAACATTATTCTTGAATTTTGTTTCTTGTTTCTACTAATCATGACAGGATCTAGAGTCAATTCATGGGGTTTGTCGATCGTGGGAGATGTGCCATCACCTATGCAAATACCACAACCGTCACGAGAGGTGCACAAACATCCAAATGCACATGATCAGGTTAATGTTTCTATACCACCATTTAATGGCCGTTTTAGACCTGCTTTATATATTGAATGGGTGTTTGACCTAAATAATATATTTGCTTCCAATAATTTTGATGTACGTAAAAAAGTTAAGGTTGCGGTTGGTTCTTTCACTGGTTATGCTGTAGTTTGGTGGAGTGAATATTGTCGGTTACACCCTAATGATATACCTACTACTTGGGATGATTTGAAACTTGCCATGCGACATACATTCGTTCCCGCTTATTATACTCGTGACATGATTACAAAGTTGCAACATTTAAAACAAGGTAGTGACACCGTAACGAAATATTATGATACTTTACAAACTACCTTGCTGCATTCCTCTTTAGAAGAAAGTGAAGAAGATTTTATGGATAGATTTTGGGGAGGATTAAATCGTGACATTCAGGAGATACTAATACATGAAGAGTGTTATCCTATGGACCATTTGTTTCATCTTGCTTGCAAAGCTGAACAGGAAATAAAACGACGTGTTGCGCACAAGGAGAACAAGCGCGAGATGCACATTCCAAGAGTTGATACGGTTGTCCCTTCAACTACTAAGCATACTATGACAACCACATCCGTTGTTGTGAGGACTACATCACCTCCACCATGTGACACATCATCACCGAGAGTGCCTACCTCATCTGAGTTGATCATAAGAGGTAATTACAAAGGTACTAATCTTCCACTTCCACATGAGTATGATGAATGTCTTGTCAATTTAAGTGCACCATGCGGTGAGCTACCCACTACTTTGATCACACCAGCTACCTTAGAGGACTATGTTGATGATTTGACTTTGCCATGTGATCAAACAATTTTGAGTGAGCCCATTGAATTAACTATCGATGCAAAAGAATCAAGTGAATCAGGGAATAAATCAGATTTGGATCAAATATGTTTGAAAATAATTGTGCCAATGTTTAATCATTTTGATATGACCTCTCATCTTGCTGATGGTTCATCAATGTTGGGATGGTTTAATGATGAATATTGTCAATCTTTTCATATGAATAAGAGCTTCACTTATATGTGCAAACTGAGTTGCAATACTTTCATGCCTTCTACTTCTTGTGATAATATTTTGGCTTTATATTTTATTAACTATGAAAGTTACTCATGTATACATGTGTCATATGTGCAAAATCCACGGGAAGTAAAAATGGATGACATATACATATACAACATATACACCTTGTCTCTTTTGTTAGCCACATTTCAGATTAAGCAACGCCGAGGACGGCTTTGTTTTCAAGAAGGGGAGGATGATGAGGACATGACTACCTTGGATACGACCAAAAATATTGCATACATGCATATTTGTCAGGTGATTTCTAGTGCAAACTATTCAATAATCTATTTATGTTATCCAGAACAAAAATACTTCACACACTTTTGTGTTTTGTCTAATTGCAGGTGTATGGGACATTTGTACAATCCACATATGAAGATAAGGCAAAAGGAGAAGTTTAGGTTCTGTTCAAAAAGTCCTCTCACGTCACTTTTGGGCCAAGAGAAGATAGAGTCCAAGTCTCTCACGTTCTGGATTCAGATTCGGACTGCACAGACATACCTGACTCAAAACGCCAACAACTTTTTCATACGGACTCCGAATTGGGTGATTCTTTTTTTGTTGGAAACTAGATTTCGTGCTCTTTCCAACCCAATTGGATTCACCTTTAAATTCGTCTGGAGCATTGAGTTATGGCCGAAACAATCTGACGTTGCACCAGAATCCGAGTCAAACTACAAGTCCAAAGGTGTTGCATCACCTCCACTTGGGCCCATGAGCCTTGTACGACCTAGGGTTGGTTTTAGGCTGCCTTGGGACGTCCTCCCACCTCCTTGGCCGCCACCCCTTGCTCCTATATAAGTAGATCCATCTAGTAGCTTTTTCCTTGGAATTTGTTTAGTTAAAAGTTAGCCATTGCAACTTCGTGTACTTCGTTTGTGTCCAACGACCAGACCAAGACCGCTTACGGATTCCCACCACTATCAATACTTCATATATATTCGCAATATTCAGATTGCATTATCATATTCTTGCTCGTTCTTCGATTGCTTGCAGGAATAGACCTTCGTGGTCAGGCTGATCGTGCTTCCGGCATCGTCAGTAACCTCAGGAGATTGGTTTAGCGATTGATAAGGCGCAACGTCGTGCACGTTTGTAGTCGGATCGTCAAAGTCGTCTCCACCAAATCGATAGTTATCATCTCATCGAAAGATCGGGACACCTTTGCCTCTATCAAGTGGTATCAGTTTTCAGGTTGCTCGGTGAGAATTTCCAGTTTCCCCTAGATTAGATTTATTTTCTTACCTATTGTCTAAGAAAAAGCCACAAAAAAGTTAGATCTATTCATCCTTTTGTCCAAGCCAGTCTGAGCCTTTGCAATTTTCTATTCATTGTTTGCATTATTGAATTCTCGGTTGCATCGTCGTGTCGAGTTGCTGGTCTTAGGGTCTAGTTCGTTTAGAGTTTCGAGTTCTGTTCACATTAGTCACGTCGCCGCTGCATCGTTATCCCTTCTGCTGTCCACCACACCATCCATCAAATTCCACCATGTGCTACCCATAGTTCATTGTCACAATCATAGTTGAGGTCGTTCACATCTTCGCTTGATCCAATCTGCATCTTATCTAGTTTGTCTTGGAAAGAGGGAGAGAAAAAAAAGATAGAGAAAAAAAAAAGAAAAAGAAGTTAGAAAAAAAAAGAGAAAGAAAAAAAGTGTGAGGAAAAAAAAAGAGAAGAAAGAAAAACAAAATTCGGATCTATCTAGACTCAATCTCGTAGTTGAATTCGGATTGGAATCTGTTTTGTGCACTGTTTAGTAAAACAGGCATACCTTCCTCATACGAAGTCCGTTTTGACTCCGCGAGTACTCAAATGAAAGCTAGCGACGAGCCGCATCTAAATAGTTGCAGAGACTAGTTCAATATTTGACACCTCAAAATCGTCTTCTAAATAGGTCTTTTTGCCCTCCGAAGTTCGCGGACACAGCTTATTCCAGTTTTTCAAGCCAGTTTCAGAATTCTTTCACTCCTCATATCAACTCGGAATTGAGTGATTCTTTTTGCATTGGAAAGCTTGAGTTAGTAGCATTCTTTGAAAAAAATTATCAGAAAATTGGCACAAACTTTTCAAGAGGAAAGTTGGAGAGAGTTGTTGTATATCCTGCTTGGCAGTTGTTTTTCATCATTATCTTTACTGCCGTTGTGATCTTCACTTATATCTTGCTGTCCAGAGCTACTTAGTATCCTTCATTGATGCTAGTTGTGCTACGCCGTGACCTCATTAGTGTTCTAGGCTCACGTCTCTAGTCCGGTCTAGCCTAGGACCAGCACAGTACCGTCGTTGAGCGTTTATTCAACATTGCATCTCTGAATTGATTATTGCTAATATTTTGCTACCATATATAGCCAACCCAGCTCCACATATTTCTACACCGTGTATACGTACGTTCCCCTGGCAATCGCTTTACTCAATCTTTGGAGTTATTTGACACCGCTGGTTGCCTGTCACCACCTGCTGCTTGGTAAGAACTTGTAAGATATTGATATTTGCTTTACTGTGAGCGCTTTACCACCACATCCTAGTAGTTCATAGGAACATTATTCTTGAATTTTGTTTCTTGTTTCTACTAATCATGACAGGATCTAGAGTCAATTCATGGGGTTTGTCGATCGTGGGAGATGTGCCATCACCTATGCAAATACCACAACCGTCACGAGAGGTGCACAAACATCCAAATGCACATGATCAGGTTAATGTTTCTATACCACCATTTAATGGTCGTTTTAGACCTGCTTTATATATTGAATGGGTGTTTGACCTAAATAATATATTTGCTTCCAATAATTTTGATGTACGTAAAAAAGTTAAGGTTGCGGTTGGTTCTTTCACTGGTTATGCTGTAGTTTGGTGGAGTGAATATTGTCGGTTACACCCTAATGATATACCTACTACTTGGGATGATTTGAAACTTGCCATGCGACATACATTCGTTCCCGCTTATTATACTCGTGACATGATTACAAAGTTGCAACATTTAAAACAAGGTAGTGACACCGTAACGAAATATTATGATACTTTACAAACTACCTTGCTGCATTCCTCTTTAGAAGAAAGTGAAGAAGATTTTATGGATAGATTTTGGGGAGGATTAAATCGTGACATTCAGGAGATACTAATACATGAAGAGTGTTATCCTATGGACCATTTGTTTCATCTTGCTTGCAAAGCTGAACAGGAAATAAAACGACGTGTTGCGCACAAGGAGAACAAGCGCGAGATGCACATTCCAAGAGTTGATACGGTTGTCCCTTCAACTACTAAGCATACTATGACAACCACATCCGTTGTTGTGAGGACTACATCACCTCCACCATGTGACACATCATCACCGAGAGTGCCTACCTCATCTGAGTTGATCATAAGAGGTAATTACAAAGGTACTAATCTTCCACTTCCACATGAGTATGATGAATGTCTTGTCAATTTAAGTGCACCATGCGGTGAGCTACCCACTACTTTGATCACACCAGCTACCTTAGAGGACTATGTTGATGATTTGACTTTGCCATGTGATCAAACAATTTTGAGTGAGCCCATTGAATTAACTATCGATGCAAAAGAATCAAGTGAATCAGGGAATAAATCAGATTTGGATCAAATATGTTTGAAAATAATTGTGCCAATGTTTAATCATTTTGATATGACCTCTCATCTTGCTGATGGTTCATCAATGTTGGGATGGTTTAATGATGAATATTGTCAATCTTTTCATATGAATAAGAGCTTCACTTATATGTGCAAACTGAGTTGCAATACTTTCATGCCTTCTACTTCTTGTGATAATATTTTGGCTTTATATTTTATTAACTATGAAAGTTACTCATGTATACATGTGTCATATGTGCAAAATCCACGGGAAGTAAAAATGGATGACATATACATATACAACATATACACCTTGTCTCTTTTGTTAGCCACATTTCAGATTAAGCAACGCCGAGGACGGCTTTGTTTTCAAGAAGGGGAGGATGATGAGGACATGACTACCTTGGATACGACCAAAAATATTGCATACATGCATATTTGTCAGGTGATTTCTAGTGCAAACTATTCAATAATCTATTTATGTTATCCAGAACAAAAATACTTCACACACTTTTGTGTTTTGTCTAATTGCAGGTGTATGGGACATTTGTACAATCCACATATGAAGATAAGGCAAAAGGAGAAGTTTAGGTTCTGTTCAAAAAGTCCTCTCACGTCACTTTTGGGCCAAGAGAAGATAGAGTCCAAGTCTCTCACGTTCTGGATTCAGATTCGGACTGCACAGACATACCTGACTCAAAACGCCAACAACTTTTTCATACGGACTCCGAATTGGGTGATTCTTTTTTTGTTGGAAACTAGATTTCGTGCTCTTTCCAACCCAATTGGATTCACCTTTAAATTCGTCTGGAGCATTGAGTTATGGCCGAAACAATCTGACGTTGCACCAGAATCCGAGTCAAACTACAAGTCCAAAGGTGTTGCATCACCTCCACTTGGGCCCATGAGCCTTGTACGACCTAGGGTTGGTTTTAGGCTGCCTTGGGACGTCCTCCCACCTCCTTGGCCGCCACCCCTTGCTCCTATATAAGTAGATCCATCTAGTAGCTTTTTCCTTGGAATTTGTTTAGTTAAAAGTTAGCCATTGCAACTTCGTGTACTTCGTTTGTGTCCAACGACCAGACCAAGACCGCTTACGGATTCCCACCACTATCAATACTTCATATATATTCGCAATATTCAGATTGCATTATCATATTCTTGCTCGTTCTTCGATTGCTTGCAGGAATAGACCTTCGTGGTCAGGCTGATCGTGCTTCCGGCATCGTCAGTAACCTCAGGAGATTGGTTTAGCGATTGATAAGGCGCAACGTCGTGCACGTTTGTAGTCGGATCGTCAAAGTCGTCTCCACCAAATCGATAGTTATCATCTCATCGAAAGATCGGGACACCTTTGCCTCTATCACATACCCCTCATTATCGGTCAAAGGGATGATATATATACACTTGGGGAGCCCACAGATATGCGTGTCATCACAAAAAACCGCACAAGGGAGACGTGGTCGATCAGAAGACCGCGTATACATTGCGTGCGGCCTGAAAATATCTATGGGTACAGTGGTGTGTAATGTGTTTAAATCCTAAATGCACAACTTCGATGGGCCACTAACTATATTACAAATCGAACACCGTACCTGACTCCAAGCTTGGTTCAATACGTACGATGTCGGTTTCCCAACTTTGAGGCGGCGGCGGCG